>NC_133663.1:130262053-130562053 GCF_037893015.1 Macrotis lagotis | reverse complement strand
CATTAAACACATATAAATATATGTATATTTATATAATATATATAGTAAGAATTATAGCAAAATATATATATAAAATACATAACTCACTAAAAATATGTAGACAAAATATATTACAGAGCACTTATAGATGTCAGTTGTAGTTAGATAGGGCTTTTGAAAATAACTGTCTTCTAAATGTTGTTTTAACATTCTTTTAGCTGATGACATTCCAGAATTGCTTAGTTCTTCCAGTCTATTTTCCATGCTGCTTCCTCTTATAATAGCCTACATAGGACCAGTAGCTGCAGCTATCCCCAAGGTATGTAATTTAGTTCTCTTAAGTTTAATTTTATACTTAAAGTACTAAAATTTTAGATATTCATATTTACAAGGAATATTTTCAATTTCAGCTCCATATATTTACGTTTGAGTTTTAAAAACATATAATGGCTTGCATTATAAAAAGTAAGATTCTTGAGGTAAATCTGCCATTATTTTTAATGGTGAAAAATCCTGATTGAACTCTTATTGCCTTTGTAATTTTTACAACTAATAAAAAATGTGGAGAACTAAAAAAAAATGGAAATAGCATTGTTAAGATTTAAAAAACTAGGGGGTGGCTAGGTGGCTCAGTGAATAGAGCACCAGCCCTGGAGTCAGTAGTACCTGAGTTCAAATCCGGCCTCAGACACTTAATAATTGCCTAGCTCTGTGGCCTTGGGCAAGCCACTTAACCCCATTGCCTTGCAAAAAGATTAAAAAAAACTGGATGACTATAAGATTTATTGAAATAGGAGAGTAAAGAGGGGGAAAGGTGGTTTTGGCCATTCTGAAAAATATTCAACAACAGTAAGTGCCTACTCTAATGCTAGTCTCTGTGCTTTAGGATCCAAATAAAAAACAAATATAACCATCCCTCTTACAAGTAGCTTTAAATTCTATTGGGAGGAAAAAAATACATGAACCCTGAGAATCAGTAAGTAGAAAATAATACAAGAAGGGGTTGGGAGAGGAGGGAAATAGAGACTCTTACGAATTCAGTGGATCAGGATGGATCTCTTGTAGGAGAAGATAAGTGTTTTGTGAGGTGGAGGTGAAAGTATGTATTCAAGACATTCAACAATAACCTCTGTAAATATCTCCAAAGATGGGAAATGGAATGTCATGAGTGGAGCTCTGCATATTTGCTGAGATATGTTTGACTGGAGCACAGAATATACAAGTCAGCCAAAAAGACATACTTGACTAGGAAATGAATGAAATCACTAATGATAAGAAGAAAGAATGAACTTGGGGATCTTAACTATACTTACCAAGTTGGAGGAGACCAATTTATTGCCAATTTATTATCAAAGGAAAAGTGAATGGACATGTAAAGAATAGATCACAGAAGATAAAGATGGAGCAGTGGCAAATATTATGGAAACATTGACCTTTAGATTTAGCCTAAAGTTAAGATTAAAAGTTTATCTGTGACCTTGGAGAAACAAGGTTCAGTAGACAACTTGGAATGAAAACCACATTGCAAAGGGCTTAGGAATGAAAGAGTGAGTAAAACTTCTGTAGAAGTCTAATAGTGAAAAGGAAAATAGACCTAAGGCTTGAGTGTTTTGTGGGGTTAAGGGAAGGGGAGTTTGTTTGTTGTTTTGTCTTTCTGTTTTTTAAGTGGGGGGGCCCTAAGCCTACTTGTAATAGAGGGGAATTTTGAAGAAGAATCAAGTTTTAACAATTTATGGAATAACATCCTTGGTTGACATAAGTGGGAAGTTCACTTCTCTTGAGACTAGAAGGTAGAAGGAGAGATGAGGATGAAAGTTCTTGAGAGAGAGGATCACTTCTGAAGATTTTTCAAAAATAAGATAAAATTTCACCTGTTGAAATGGCTTATGTGGTCTTATTGAAGATACTGGAGAATACATTTGTATTCTCTGCCTATAATGATGTTAAAAGAACTTTTCACTAAAAATATATGTCAATCTAGTAATTTTGTAAATGCTTGAATTTTTTTACTTTTCAGCTAGACATGTTGGCCTCATACAATCCTTGAAATTGATATCCTGATTCATTACTTTTTTTTTTGCCATGTAGCAAGACATAATATTAATCAATAAACATTTTATTAAGGGCCTATTGTGCTGGCCTGATATTATGCTAATATCGAGGATTAAAAAAAAAAGAAAAATTCAAGATAAAGGACTGCTCTGAAGTAATTCACAAATTAATGAGAGAGACAACCAGCAAACAAATTCATGCAAACAAGCAGGATAAATAGGAAATAATTACTCATTTACTAGAATTAAGAAGTGCTGAAAAGTATCTCTGGGATTTTAGTTAGTACTTGAAGCCAGGAGATAAAGATGAAAAGGGAGGGCATACTAGTCATAGAAGACAGCCAATGAAAATGCCTGGTGCCAAGAAATGAAGTATCTTATTTGTGGAACACTGAGGGGACTGGTGACACTGAATCAAAGCATATGTGGCAAGTAATAAGGTTTAAAGACAGTGGAAAACTTGGGAGGGGATCAGGAGAACTAGCTTAGCTAGGAAGCTAATGAAAGACTTTTGAACACCAAATAGAACATTTTGTATTTGATTTTGGAGGTGATAAGTAAGGAGCAATTGGAATTCTATTAGACAGATGATTTGACATGGTTCATCCCACACTTTAGGAAAATCACTTGGCAGTTGAATAGAAAGTGAATTGGAGGAGAGAGAGTTTTGAAGCAAGCTGAACAATAGTTCAAGTGTGAGGTTATGAAGGTCTACCCCACACTCATGGTAGCATCAGAGGAAAAGAGATATATTCAAGAGATGTTTCTTATTTTTATTTCATTCTGAACTTAAGAAATAATATAAGCATTTCCATGACAAAGTGGGATAGAAAAAAACTGAGAATTGTACCTGAATATACATACTAACACATACACACACACGTACGTTAGGTTTTTTCTGGATTCAAACAGCATCTTTTATAGGATCTTTGTGGTTAATTTGGGTATTTATAATAGAATGACTTGCTTGCTTTCAAAGTTGTTCTTAAAAACAAAGTGTTGTTATTGTATACAGTGTTTTCTTGGTTCTGCTCATTTCACTCTTCCTTATTTCATAGAAGTCATTCATTGCTTTTCTAAAATCAGTGAGTTCCTCAGTTCTTAAAGCAGAGTAATATTCCATCATGAATATATAGCCCAATGTGTTTAGCCATTCTCCAGTTGATAAGCATCCCCACAATTTCCAGTTATTTGCCAACACAGAGAGCTGCTATAAATATTTAAAAATTATAAGTTCTTTTCCCTTTTCCCTAATCATCTTGGGAAACAGACCTAATAGATATTGCAAGGTCAAAGGGTATAGGCAATTTAATATATATTTGGACCTAATTCCAAATCTCTCTCCAAAATGTTTGGTTCAGCTCACAGATCCACCAGTGATGTAATAAGGTTTCAGTTTTTCAAATCTCCTCCAACATTTGTCACTTTCCCCTTCTATCATTTTAGCTAATCTGATAAGTATAAAATGATAGCTTAAAGCTGTTCTAATTTGCCTTTCTTTAATCAATAATGATTTAGAGCATTTTTATATGGCTAAATCATTTTGATATTTTCCTTGGAAAGCTGCCTGTTCATATCCTTTGAAGATGCTTCAAAAACTGTATGTATACAGTTCTTGCCAACGCATTGGATATGAGGACAGAAGGTGAGAGAAAGTTGAGGTTGATGCATAGGTTGGGAATTTGTGGATTCAAAAGGATAGGACCATGCTCTATAGTATTAGGGAGGTTTGCAGAGGAAAAGATGATGAGATCAGTTTTGGACATGTTGAATTTGGGATTTTCTTGGCAAAGGTGGAGTGGTTCTCCATCTTATTTTCTAGTTGAGGAAACTGGTACAAATAAGTGACTTGCCCAGGGTCACACAGCTAATAAGTGTGGGAGGTCAGATTTAAACTCAGGAAGATGAACCTTCCTGACTTTAGGCCCAATCCTCTATCCACTGTGCCACCTGGCTACCCTGAACATCAGGTCAGGATGCCTGAAAAATTGCTGTAGATGCTGGGGTGAAGGTCAGAACTGAGAGACTGAAGCAGAATAAGTAGATTTGAGAATCATCAGCATAGAAATTGCAATTAAATCCATGAGATCTGATGTAATTCAAAGGGAGAAAAAAAAGGATCCAAGATGGAGCCTTGTGAGACATTTAGAGTTAGATGGTGTGTCCTGGATGGGAAATCCAGCAAAGGTGGTCTTAAAGGAATTAGGTAGGTAAAAGAACCAGGAGAGAGTGGTGTCCCAGAAACCTAGATAAAAGTGTGTTATTAAGTAGGAGAGGGTGATCAACAGTGTGAAAGAACACATGAAGTTTAAGGGAAATGAGAATTGAGAAAAAGCCTTTGGATTTGGTATCATTGCTAAATTTGGAGAGCAGTTTTGGTTGAATGGTGAAGTCAGAAATCTGGATTGTAAAGAGTTCAGCAGAGATTAAGAGGCATATAGTTTAGACAGCCTTCTCAAGGAAGTTAGCCAAAAAGGGCAGAAGACATAGAAGATAATAATTAACAGGGCTGGAAGGATTTTTGAGCATGAGAGAAGTGTTATAGGTAATAGAGAAGGAGTCAGTAGATTGGGCAAGATCAAAGATAAATGATAAAATGGAAATGACAAAAGGGCAGTCTTTTGGAGAAGATAGGATGGAATGAGATTATTTGTACAGGTCTGGGTCTTAGACATTGCCTTGATAAGGAGTAATTATGCCTCTTTTGTGCCTCCCCTGTTTCTCAACTCACATCACTCCTATGAAGCATATGAGTGATGTGAGTTGAGAAGCAGGGGAGAAAAGGGAATTCCGAAGAGTAGGCTCCCATTTTTTTTTTTGGTAAAATATGAGGCTAGGTTATGAGTTGGGAGGATTGGAAGAGAGGAAAGCAGAGTGGTTTGAGGAAGGATGAAAAGATTTGAAAGAGCCACTGTGAATAGTGAGTTGATAATGGAGTCAAAATAAGGGAGGTATAAAAGGATTGTCTAGTTGCAGTGAGGATACAGTTTAGGTTGTATTAAAAAATTTGTTTTGGTCTCAGTCAGAATACATTTGTGACCTTTATTCAGTAGCATGATTATGCTGGGAAAAGACTAAAATTTTCTGTTCAAATTTTATCTCCATATTTTTTCTTATTTTAATATTTGTTTCTCAATAAATTTGTTTTTAAAGGAGAAAAATTGTCATAGGTTGGTATTTGTAATTATAATATACAATTATAATTCAGAAAAGCTCAATGTAATCTTTGAGTAACTTGATTTTCAAAAAGTTTAACCTTTTGATCATCTAATTAGCATTTAAAAAGTAGAGCAGTATGAAATATATATGCCTATACACATATGCATGTATATAGAGCACATCTATGTTGTGTATATTTTTAGAGAATCTAGGAACTTATAAATGAAATTTAGAATATTGTGAAGTATTGACTTTAGTTTAAACCCCAAAAAAGTGGAAAAAACACTTGCCAGTGTCACTTTTTTGCAGTCAATAAAGAGTTGTTGAGTGAATAACATTAAAATTTTTGAATGTATGTATGAAGACAAGATTTAGATAAGGGAAACTTTACCCAAACCTGAGATTTAGATGAAAAATTAAAGACACAGTCTTTTCTATCCTAGGTGGCTGTAGAAGTCTTTGGCCTTGTCCAGCAATTGCTACCTTCTGTTGCCATTTTAAATCAGAAGTATGCACCTCCTGCATTCAATCCTAACCAATCAACAGATAGCACCACAGGAAACCAACCTGAACAAGGACTTTCAGCTTGTACTACCTCTAATCACTATGCTGTCATAGAGAGTGAACATCCTTATAAGCCTGCATGTGTAATGCACTATAAGGTAGGTTGTATAATATATTATTTTTATGAATTTGTTCTACATTGAGTAGTATTATGCATGTTAAAAAAAAGCTTAACTCTCATAATAAACTTATTAGGTAAGCCATGTTATTGGTTCAAGGGGATATAAAAGAATTATAATACATAGTCCCTACCATGAAGGTATTCAGATTATTTATTGGAAAGATATGATATAACACTAATTATAAGTCTGATCCTACAAACATGTCTGTCCATGCAATAGATCAGAAATCAACAACCTTTGGCAACATATAAAATTTCTATCAGTTCTATGCCTGTGTTTTACACCCCAAAGAAAATTCAGACTTTATAGTTTGTGTGTATATTAGACATCTTTAGAGATCTTTGCCTATAGTCTATCACATCTCCTTTGCTCTCATTACATGTCTTGTCTACATCCATTTCTCTGATGGCATCCTTAATACTGTATCCCTTGGACACATCTTTGGTGATAGGTTGTAGCCTATTAATAACCCTTACATGCTTCTGCTTTCCTTTTGTGTAATCCACAATTTGAATTTAAAATAAAAACTTGCATTACATAATTGACAGATAATATTTATTAAGTGCTTATTATACTCCAGATACTGTGCTAAACTCTGAGAATACAAACACAATAAAAGACACCCCTTACCCTCAAGGAGCTTACAATCTAATGGATGAAGACAACATATGAAAAGCTGAAAAGAAGGGGGTAGAGAGAGCTGGGGGTGTGGAGAGAGATGATTGGAAAATTCCTAAAATAGTACACCTAGCTTAGAAATTAGATGTCTAAGTTGAACTTCCTCCTTAACTAGAGGTTCAAAGCTCTGCATTTCCATCAGAGTAAAGAAGAGTAATAGGCAAATTGACTTTGGCAAGGAAAACCATTACCTCTTTTTGTGAGGCTGATAGAGGAGGAGCTAGTAGAGGATGACATCAGCATGAAATGACATGTTGAGAAATGGCGTGAACTCTTAGCAAGTGGTCTGAGTATTTTTGGTGAATTATGAGACAAGGTCTTCAGCCGAAAGAGTGGTGGGAGCAGGTACCACAGGATATTGGAAGAAGGATCAAAAGGTTTGGAATAGCAGCTGTAGTGAGTAATGTAGTACAAGTTTCCTGTCTATTTCATCATTTTTTCCTCCCACTAAACCTCTTTATCAACTTGCTTAACTCTCTAAATGCTGCACTTCTCTTTTCTTATTTAGTTTCCTTTATTCTGAAATCTACTTTGTCGTCTTCAGGTTCTGATTTCTAAATCTTTACTCTTTCAAATTTTTATCAATTTTTCCCAAATTTTACCTCCCCAAATCCAACCTCTAACCTAACCTAATTTATTAGCCCACACCCCAGTAGTTCACCCACACGATGTCTTTCTCCTTTTCTACTGCTTCTTCCTTTATCCTTTTCAGAGTCATGAAGTAGAAAAATTATATTTGAAATGCTTTTTAACTGTAAAGCACTTTATCAGTTTAAAGTGATTATTAAATTATTAATCCCACTGGAATACATTGTATCTTTTCATAATTCTCTCCATAATAACTTAAACATGTTTTCATTTTTTAAAATTTCATTTTATCATATAAATGAGTTGAATGGGTTGTATAAAGCAATATAAGAGATGTATAACCACAAGAGGGAGGCAGTGAGAAGGATAACATGGGAAACCTACATATTGCCCTGGTATCTACATAAGATCAAGAAATCTAGAGAAAGAACACAATCAAGGATTTACAAAATGACGAGAACAAGTCTTAAAAGAAGATAAAGAATAGATGGATTACATTTTGCACATTTGAAAGAACTATACACATTAATGTAATCACAGATCCATTTAAATATGAATGAAAACTTTATAGTCTTATTAATAAGTACAACTTCTTCTTTAGAACATGTTCATTAGAACATGTTCATTAGAATGGATTACTCCAAGAAAGTAATAGAAAGTAAACACTAGAACTTTGATTTCTAATAAATTTCTGAAGTTTTTTTTACTTTCTAGTTTTAAAATCATTATTAGGTACCTGTAGGTTTTATTCTGTCAAAAGTGAATAAAAAACAAAATTTGAATAATTCCTAATAATACTTTTGCCTGGTGATGATTGACTTTATTTTTTTTTTAATTAATCTATCCCTTAAAAACTCTCTCTTTGATAAAAACTGCTGGGAAAATTGGAAGTTAGTATGGAAGAAACTCAGATTAGACCAGCACCTAACACCCTTTACCAAGATAAGATCCAAATGGTTATAGGATGTAGATATAAAAAACAATTCTATAAGCAAATTAGAAGATCAAGGACTAGTTTACCTGTCAAATCTACAGAAAGGGGAGCAATTTATGACTTAAGGAAGAGATGGAGAACATCACCAAAAACAAACTAGATGATTTCGATTACATTAAGTTAAAAAGCTCTTGCACAGATAAAATCACTGTAACCAAGATGAAAAGAAATGTAGTAAATTGGGAAACAATCTTTACAACTAATGATTCTGACAAAGGACTCATTTCTAAAATAAACAGAGAACTGAGTCATATTTTTAAAAGAAAAAGCCATTCCCCAATTGACAAATGGTCAAAGGATATGCAAAGACAATTTACAGATGAGATCAAAGCAATATATAGCTATATGAAAAAATTGCTGTAAATCATTAATTAGAGAAATACAAATCAAAGCTTCTCTGAGGGACCACCTCACACCTCTCAGACTAGCCAATATGACCAGAAAGGACAATGATCATTGTTGGAAGGGTTGTGGGAAATCTGGGACACTATTACACTGTTGGTGGAGCTGCAAACTCATCCAACCTTTCTGGAGAAAAAATTTGGAACTATACCCAAAGGGCAACAAAAATGTGCATACCCGTTGATACAGCAATACCACTACTGGGTCTATACCCTGAAGACATGATGAAAAAGGGTAAAAACACCACTTGTGCAAAAATATTCATAGCACCCCTGCTTGTGGTGGCAAAGAATTGGAAATCAAGTAAATGTCCTTCAGTTGGGGAAAGGCTTAGCAAACTGTGGTATATGTATGTCTTGGAACACTATTGTTCTATTAGAAACCAGGAGGGATGGGAATTTCAGGGAAGCCTGGAGGGATTTGCATGAACTGATGTTGAGTGAGATGAGTAGAACCAGAAAAATACTGTACACCCTACATGGGGGTGATGTTCAACCTTGATGGACTTGCACGCTCCATCAGTGCAACAATGAGGTACAATTTGGAGCTGTCTGCAGTGGAGAATATCATCTGTATCCAGATAAAGAGCCGTGGAGTTTGAACAAATTTCAAGGACTATTCCCTTTAATTTAGGGAAAAAACAGATATCTTATTGTCTGATCTTGTTATCTCTCTTATACTTTTTGTTTCTTCCTTAAGGATGTGATTTCTTTCTCATCACACTCAATTTAGATCAGTGTACAACATGGAAACAAAATAGATTGGCAGATTGCTTTCCATTGTGGGGGGAGTAAGATTGGGAGAAAATTTGTAAAACTCAAAATCTTTAAAAATTTAAAAAAATTTAATCTATCCCTTTGATTATTCTCTCTTTAATCTCTCACTGAATAAATTAAAAAAAAATAAATGAAGCCCTTGTTATATCTACATATAGTTTAGAAAAATCAAATTTCCACATTTAATATGCCTGAGATCGTATCTCTCTTTACAAGATTTTTAAACTCAGCACCTCTCTTACAGGAGAGAAAAGAAGCATATTTCATCATTTTTTAGGATTCATTTTTTATAATTGCTTTATCAGTTTTCTGAAACTTTTCAAAGATGTTTTTTCAGTAATGTTACCTTATACATTTTTCTAGTTCTGCTCACCTTGCCCTCAACAATTCATAGAGGTCTTCCTAGTTTCCTCTAAAACTTTACATTTTATCATTTCTCATAACACAATAATATTTCATTACATTAATATACCATGAATTTTTTGTTATTTTCCAATAGAAGGTCTTCCCTTCTAATTTCCAACTTTTGCCTACCCATGAAAAAGAGTTATTATAGGTATTTTTGTAAATAACAGAATTTTTTTCTTTTTATTTGATTTCTTTGGGGTCTAGACCTAGAGTTTATATTGGAGTCAAAGGATTGATTGTATAGTTTAGTAACTCTTTAATATACTTCCAAATTTCTTTCCAGCATGATTGGATCATGTCGCAGCTCCAAGATTGCACTTAGTTTGTTTTACTGTAACCCCTCCAGCCTTTGTCATTTTCCACTTGTCATTGTTACCATTCTGATGGGTGTGAGATAGAACCTCATGGTGGCTAATTTGCATATGTCTAATTATTACTAATTCATAATTTAGATTTTTTTCCAATTTGGTTGTTAATAGTTTGATTTCTTCCTTTTAAAAACTTCCTATTCATATCTTCTGCTTATTAGAGAAGAATTCTTAGTCTTATAAATTTTAATCCCTTCCTTAAATGTCTCATATATCCAATTACAGCTTACATATTTTCTCTTTATCAGAGAAATTTATTGCAAAGATTGTTTTCCCATTTTTCATTTTAGTTACATTACACTTATGTACTTTAAAATTTGATCTTTTCTATTCCTTATTTAGTCATAAACTCTTCCACGATCTAAACTGAAAAATAATTTCTTTGATTGACTTTAGGTGACCTTCCCAGAATGTGTAAGATGGATGACAATTGAGTTTGATCCTCAGTGTGGTACTGCACAATCAGAAGATGTTCTCCGTTTATTGATTCCTATTAGAACTGCTCAGAACTCTGGATTTGGACCAAAGGTGAATTCTGTTCATGAAAACCTTAATTCATGGATAGAATTAAAGAAATTTTCAGGATCTTCTGGATGGCCAACTATGGTTTTAGTCTTGCCAGGTAAGGGGTTTTTTTTGTGTATATTTCACTTGGTGATAATCACTATACAAAAACAAATGAGAAATACTACCATTCCAGGAACAGAGGGAAAATGTTTGGAGATAGAATGAGTATAGCATATTCTAGGGACAGGACTAACTTGCCTGAATTATAGAACTTATGTGGGGATCTGGAGCATGATAAATTTGGATAGGCAAAGTGAAGCCAGATAATAGGAAGGGAGGGGGAATAGGATTCCTTGCCCAAATCAATCCCTGTTCTACATGTACAACTGATCACATCTCTTCCTATCTTATCCAAAAGCTTTTGTCTTCAATCTTTCCCTCTTTTTAGCTCAGACTTTCAACTTAACACCTCACGTTATCATTCAATACCTGTCTTCCCTTTCTAGGAGACAGATTCCTAGAAAAAGCTGTCTATATCCTCTAGCTCTAACTTTTCTCCTGTTCTGTACCATGAACATCGAATTTAAAGTCAGTAGACTTGACTTCAAATCCTTGCATTGCTATATTGCAATATCAACCTCTATAAAAATTAGATAATCAGACAAAGCTCTTAAGATACCCCACTGTTGTGTAAACCTGTGATCCTAATCAGTTCTCTCTTCTGTTCTGAAAATATAGTTCTTTAAATACTAACAACTCCAAAATGTCTAAAATAATATAAGAGAGTAAGCACCAGTTAATACTATAGTGATTTTAAAAAAATCACAAAAGAGATAGAAGGAAATATAGCTGGTTGGATAATGTAGACAAACTGAACTAAAAGCTCTAAGATCCAATCTGCTATAAAACAACAAAGCCAATATAGAAGCATTCTGGGTAGGAAATGAGGCAGCTCTGCATCATGAGAATAGCTTATAAAAAATGAAAACTAACATTTGTAATTCAAAACTATGAAAATTTGTTCAAGACAAAAGTTAGAAACCATCACTGTGATGAAGAATTTTTTATAAAAATATATTTTTGTGTCCTATAATTTTCTTATGTAATTCTTATAATCTGGATATATTCAAAAGAAAGGATAATTAAAGAAATATTTTCAATTCAGGATTTTTACTTTGTTAGGAAATGAAGCCCTTTTTTCATTAGAGACTGCATCAGATTATGTGAAAGATGACAAGGCTTCGTTTTATGGTTTCAAATGTTTTGCAATTGGATATGAATTTAGTCCTGGTTCTGATGAGGTAAGAGTAAATCTTCTCTTAATAATATTAAACTAAGTTGTTTTTTCATGGGCAGTATTTAACTTCTATATCATTACACATTTTATTCAAAGTTTAAATACATATTATTTGTAATAATAAATTTATGTGAATGTACTCACATATAATGTTGGATGGGAGACAGTCTTTTTATTCTTGATAAAAGGAAAAAATTAAAATTTGCATTTCCTTATGTAGGCTTATTCTGATAGAATCAGCTGTAACCATTTTGCAAGATCTGATGGTTAAAGTTTCAATGTGAGTGTTTACACGATGGAAATTGGCAGATACTACAAATCTGAGATGAATGTTTTTGTTAGTTATCTAGACTTAAAAAAAGTGATTGGAAAAAAATTTAATAATGTCACTTTAGCATTCATCATGTATAGATGTGGGGGAAGGAGAACTGATTGTTAAATATTTACTAGCACATCTTTGCTTCAAATTAACCCAAATTGCTGTAATTGCTTAAGATGTGGTTGTTATACACTCTTAGATTTTTCTCACAGATGTTTACAACTAAATAAACAATTAAAAAATAAGTAAAAAGGCACTTGTAAGTTAATTGCTTGAAATATCCCTGCTTCTCCAGTTCTCTGTATTTCAAATTAGCAAAAGACTAAATGCATCATTATATACAGTTTCCAACCATTTTGAATTTTACAAAATGTATTTTTTTGAACTTGAAAGTGTTCCCACTATATTTTTGAGAGCCCACTCCTTGCCAATTATGATTTTGTAAAATGCATTTTACTAACCTAAGTTACTAACCATCAGATACATTCTTGTATATAAGGATTTAATTTGTAATTTTACAGGGAATTATTCAGTTGAAAAATACTTATTTTTAAAAAAATTCATTATACCTAGTATACCAATAAAACATGGGTTTGATTTCCAAAATAGAGAACTCTCTGAAAAATACAAATTCCCCAGAAACCAAACATAGGTGTGATTCTAGTTCTAAAACTCCTGCTACTTAAAGGAATGGAAAATAGTGGGGGGGGGGGGAATTGAACTTTATCTATTCCAGCTCACTTCTTTAATAGCTTCTATTCTTCTCCCAAATGTCTTATATTTGCAACAGATAGGAAATGTTAATTATGTACAGGAAATTGTCATTCCCTCAGTTATACTTAACTCACTTAGTTACTCCCTGTGGAATAATGAGAGCTTTCTGAAATATTATGGAGCTTGACCTATATTTCTTATAAATATATATATATAAATATATTTCTTAAAAATTTCTAAAATTTAATTCAGTAAAACAAAATATAAGATATTTAAAAAAAGATTTTCAGTAAATAATCGAATTCTGTGGACTTAACAAACTTGTTTGCAACTCAGCATATGTATTAACCTGCCATTCGAGATGAATTGCTTTTCTTCCTGACTTATTAATTCAACAAAGAACTATTTTCCAGAAGGTGCTCAAAGTATATTTTTTGAGAGCCTACTTCTTGCCAATTATGATTTTGTAAAAATACATTTCACTAAACTAAGTACTGACATCAGACAAAAACTTTTAAATAAGAATTTAGTTTGTAATTTTACAGGGAATTATTCAGTTGGAAAAAGAATTAGCTAATCTTGGTGGAGTTTGTGCAGCAGCTCTAATGAAAAAGGATCTAGCACTTCCTATTGGTAAGTAATCTTATGTTTATTTAGACATTCTCTTACTTTGCACTACCATACTCCCAACTGTATGTGTATATATCTTCCTTTGTCTCTCTCTCTCTCTCTCTCTCTCTCTCACACACACACACACACACACACACACACACACACACATAAATGCACATGAAAATCACTGTACTTCCCCCCCTCATAAGCCCTTCTTCCCAACTACTTGTCTTTAAATCAACAATCTTACTGCCAACAGTGCCTTCTCTAATTAACATGCTTATTCAAGACCCTGAGGGGAGGAGGAATGAAGAGGAAAAACTATGTCTCTAGATTTACTATGGCATGCCTATAATCAGACAGCACTCTTATCTCATTCACCTTTTTCCTCCATCACCCCATTACATTCCTAAATATGTGCCTATTGATTAATCATGGAAGAGTGCTAATTGTTTCAAAGCAAAAACATATATTTAAAGCACTTACTAAACATTTTTCTTATCAGATCCCTCTCTCACTCTAGCTTAAAATGTCTTTCAGGTAAATATTAGATCTTAATTATAGTTTCCTTTGCTATTAACTTTATGTCAAATGCTAAGTCATCACAGTTCTTTGATTGCGAGGATCTCAGAAATAATCAAGAATTCCCAAGTCAGCTAAACACCATTAGGTTAAAGTAGCATAATTCCTTTCTTTTACAAGTTAAGGATGAAAATACTACATGAAAAGAGGATTACTATAAATATAATATAGTTTTATGTGAAATATATGTTGCAAGTTTCATTTTATAGATTTTTAACTATGACCTGCACAAAAAAATTGGAGGATAAGGGAGCAGGAGGGCATGGAAGTTATTAGGATATTAGAATTTTAAGACAGAATTGTATAGAATTTAATTGTCAAAAAAATTTAATTTTTTAATCAGATTTAATTTATGCAGCAGGTAATGAATTGGAGGAAGACCTTGAAATTCTTGAAGAAGCTGCTCTGCAGGTAAAAATATAAGTATAATTGTACATTGTAAGTATATTAGATTGTAAATAATTTTACATTCTAAGTAAACCAGGAGGGACACCAAGGTGGTGCAGTAGTTAGAGCACTGGTCCCGGAGTCAGGAGGACCTGAGTTCAAATTCGACCCCAGATACTTAATAATCACCTACCTGTGTGACCTTGGGCAAGTCACTTAGCCCCATTGCCTTGTGAAAAATAAAAGCAAATAAGCAAACCATGAATCCAAAACTGAATTTGGACACCTATTTTAAAGTAATATTAATATTTACACTATTATAGGAATTTAAATTTGAAAACTGTTATAGGAAATTTGACTTTAGAGTAAGAGTGAAATTGAATGAGTGCTTTACAGAAAGTTATTTTATGTTATTACATTATCTTCTAACGGTTCATTTGGGCTTTACCTTTCTAGGAGCTTTCCATTGCTTTCTATTTCTGTTGCTACCTTTCTATACCACCCTTGTTTACTGATCAAAATTTGACTATCATTGAGTCTCCCTGTTCTATTTCTTTCAGGAAAAATATACTATCAAAAGGGTCACCTCTTTCTAAAGTAAAAGAGCAATGACTATAACTTTCTCCATGAAAGTAGCTTAAATTAAATTCTGATTTATCATTTTACCTTAAGAAACAAGAGGATTATACCTTTAGTCTGAACTGCAAGGGCAGCATTCTTTTCATTGTGCTAAGTATAAAATTATTATTGCTCTATCTACTCCCTCAACAGTTGTTCAATTTTCTAGTCTATTACATAAATATAATAAATTTATATAACATATTTGCTACTACATATTTTAAAATATTACTTTAAGGTAAATATGATGAGATGAATTCAACTTTAATAAACCTCTATTATGAGTCTACACTGTATGAAGACTTCGGAAACCCAAGGAAGAAAAGGATTTCAACAAGTGGAAATGAAGAGAGAATATATTTGTAGTGTGGGAGAGATCCTTCATGAGTAAATGAAGAGAAAAAAATACAAGATAGGCTCAGAGAAGAGCTCACGATTATTTTGAATAGAACAGTGACTATTTAAAGAGAGAGAAGAGCAAAATAAAGTTGAAAATATAGGATTAAGCCAGATTGTGTGTAGAACATCATATGGCTAAGATGTTTGTATTTTATTTTTTAGGAAGATTATTCTTAAGTCTTTTTTTAAAGAGTTTACAGTTCAGCATGTATTATATACATATATAAACAAATAATGATATAAAAATACTATACTATTCAAGTGCTTAAAAGGAATGCATAATCCTATATGAAATCTGCAGGGGAGAAAGAGTCTTTATTGACTGTGCTATTATTAGGAAGGCTTCATAGAGGAACTGAATTGGGTAAATTGAGTGGAGATAGGAGGAAACAAAAAATGCATAGTAGGAAACAGCTTGAACAAAGCAAGATAGAACTAGAGAATAACCACCTTCATACTAGAAATAGTGTAAGAAGCAGAACAAATTAACGAATATATGGAATGGAGTAGATAGAGATAAGACTAGAAAGGAAGAATGGTGTTTGTTTAGAGGGCTTAGAAATAGAGTTTTTGACCATATTTTTTGCTGAATTATATTTCATGCTGAATGAAAAGGAGTTAAATATTTAGCATTAGATATGTTTTTTCCTAAGGCATAATAACTAAAAGTGTTGGGGGTTTTTAATGCACATAGTATTTTAAATGCTAAATGTTTATGCACTTAGGCCAATATAAACTTACATGAGCTCTCAGAAGGAACCCTGTGAGTCAGGGTTTGTGTTTGTTTTAAAAATCCTCATTGTAAATGTATTATACGTAATAATTTTTCAGTGAGTTGATTTATCAATTTTCTGTTTTGCCGAACAGGTTTGCAAAACTCATTCGGGTATTCTTGGAAAAGGTTTAGCTCTTTCTCATTCACCAACTATACTGGAAGCTCTTGAAGGAAGTTTGCCGCTTCAGATTCAAAGCAATGAGCAGTCATTTTTGGAAGATTTCATTGCCAGTGTTCCAGGATCAAGTGGGGGACGACTTGCAAGGTAATAGTTTTTGTGATCTAGTTTCATTTCTTCTTTTTGCTTGTTTTGGTTTATTTTTTTTCTTTTTTTGCAAGGCAGTAGGGTTAAATGACTTGTCTATGGGCATACAACTAGATAATTATTGAGTGTCTCAGGCCGGATTTAAACTCAGATCCTAGGGCCAGTATTCTATCTGCTGCACCACCTAACTTCTCCTTGTTTTATTATTCAATTTTGAAAACACTGCAGTATGAAAATTAGATTTGGCATGCAATATAAAATTAACAATTGAATGTTTTTAACTTTATGAATAAATGCAAAAATGTATAAAATGATCTCACTTCACCTCCAACTTCAATTCATTTTTAGAGTTTTTGAGATTTGTCTGAGAGTTTATTGAGTAGCCATGGTCCCAAGGCTATTATATGTTAGAGGCAGAACTTTTTCAAATCTAAGTGCTACTTATTACACCATACTCCTATAAAATTTATAACTTTTATTCAGAAGCACAAAAACACTTAAGTGTCTCTAAAATTTGTTTATAAAACTTTATTTCAAGAATAGATCTTATCACAGTTGAAATCTATGTATACATGCAAATGTTGAGTCAGGTATGAGATTTTAATGTTATTTTTCAAGGGGCAACAAGGTTAAAAAAAGGTGGTTATGAAAATAAATCAGATTCAAAGGAAAAGAGACATTGTCAACTGTGCATATTCTTCACAAATAACTTTTCTGGACCTATATGTTTCTCAATTTAATTATGCTTCCAATTATATATGTAAAGATACTTTTCATCATTCGTTGTTGGAAAATTTTCTCTGCCCCTCCCCCTCCTCTAATATAGGTTATACATGCACAACCCTGATTAGTAACCTCATGAAAGAATGCTCTAAATATAAATCAAAGAAATATAAATCAAAATGATTCAAAGGTTTTCTCCTTCCCTCCCCTTCTCCCCGATATAGGTTATACATGCACAACCATGTTACACATATTTCCATATTACTCATGCTGTGAAAGAAGGATAAGAACAAAAGGGAAAACCACAAGAAGGAAAAAACAGAAAACTAATTTTATAACGTGAAAATAGTATGCTTTAATCTGTATTCAGACTCTGTAGTTCTTTTCTCTGGATATGGATGGCCTTTTCTATCACAAGGCTTCTAGCATTGTCCTTGATCACTGTACTGCTGAGAGGAGCTAAGTTCTTAATTAAGGATCACCACCCAGTGTTACTGTTAATGTATACAATATTCTTCTGGTTCTGCACACTTCACTCATATCTTTCCAGTTGTACCTGCTTTTTGACTTCTCACAAGATTCCAATGCCTGTTCTTTTTAATAACCAATGGGCAAAAATTTATTAAGCATATACTATGTGCAGTCTTAGTCTTTATCTTACCTTCAAGGTGGAGTTAAAGAAGAAGTTATAGTTTTTTAATAGATTATTACATGATAAATTGACTTAGAAAATTAAAAAAAGGTTTTCTAGAAAAGTTAACAGCCACAGTTAATCCTTGAAGGAAGGGAAGTATTATTATAAAGATGGAAGATGGAGAATACATTCCAAAAATATTGTGGAAAGTCATAGAAACAGGAGTTGGACTGGTAGGACAAGTTTGGGTGGAATAGAAGACATCAAGAAACAAATATCAGATGACCAGAAATGTGGATCTGAGAGCATGGTTTTGAAAGACTTCCACCACTAAACATAAGTTTGTATTTTATTCTCAGAAACAATAAAGAGATACTGAAAGGATAAAGGGAGTGATCAGAATTTTGTAATTATTTTGGAAGCTATAGGAAAGATGAATTAGAAAAGTGAATGGAAGTATGGAGACCATTTGGAGGCTTCTTTAGGAAACCAGGACTTTTAACTAGGTTTGTGACCATGAATGGAGAGAAGAGTTATCTTATGATCAAACAAGATAAAGTATATGTAAAGTATATGTTCTAGGTATTATAATTGTTATTATTAATAAGGAAAATAGTATAAAAGACATTGTAAAAGTATAATCAACAAGATAAGGGTGATTAAGCGTGGTAAAGAGTGAAATATGATTGAAGTTGTGAACCCAAGTAATTGGAAGAATGATGGTATCTTCATCAGAAATAGGAAAGTTTGGGGTAGATATGGCTTCAAAATGGGGAGGAACAGTATATCTAGATATGTGACTTTGGGAATCACCAATGTAGAAAAAATAATGAGATGGTTCATCTCCTGAAGATTCTTTAATTTTTTTGCATTTTTTTACATAACTTTAATTCTCTAAAAAAAGGAAGGGATTTCTTTTGGCATACTAAGCTTGGTCATTATAATTATACATAATTTAGGTTTTCTTTTTTTTTTGTTCAGTTCATTCACGTTATTGTAATGGTTGTATCTAAAAAGTGTTATTATCCTGGGTTCTACTTGTGTTAGAATGTCTTTCCATTCTTGTCTCAGTTCTACATGTTCATTATTTCTTAATACACAATAATATTCTAAAACAATTCAGTTTATAAATCAATATAATTTTAACTATTCCATAATCAGTAGATATATAATTTATTACCATTTCATTCTGCAAAAAAACAACCATTCTGGTGCATATGGAACTTTTCTGCTTTTGATCTTCTTAAGGTTTATGGGCTTCAGAGGAATCTGTAGGTTTATAAACAACGACAATTTAGTTACTTCTGTATCATAATACCAAGTTATTTGTACCAAGTCATGGTTCACCAATGGGTAATGATATTTCTGTGTTTCTGTTTCTGGCTCCTCTCCTACATTGATTGCACCACATTTTGTTATCCTTGCCAATTTACTTGGTGTCAGGTGAAACCTTTGAATCATTTTGATTTATATTTCTTTGATTTACATTTAGAGCATTCTTTCATGAGGTTACTAATGGTCTATAGTTCTCTTCCAATTTTTTTTTCTCTTTTTGGTTTTTTTTAAAATAATTTATCCATATCCTTTGACCACTTATCTTTTGGGGAATGACTCTTGGTCTTAGTGTTCCATATATATCTTGGATAATAGGTTCTTTTCAGAGATACTTGTTGAAAATATTTTTTCTTACCTAATTGCATTGATTTGGTTAGTGCTAAGATTTTTCAATTTCATGTAAACAAACTTAGCCATTTTTATCTTTTGGGTTCATCTCTTCCCCTGGTTTGAAGGAGAATTCTTCCCCTAATTATATTAATAAATGCTCGTTGATTTGTTGACCTGTTTCTCTCCTTTTTAATGGTGTGAACTTTAATATTAAGGTTGAATATCCATTTTAAGTTTATTGTGGTTAAGTTAATGGTCCAAATCTCAACTGCTTATCAGTTTGTCATAAGTTCTTGCCAAATAGTTTTTTGCCTAGGTAACTTCTCATTGTTTTATTGAGTACTGAGATATTGAGTTAAACTGTTTTTAATTCTTCCTTCTCTAATCTGTTCTACTAATATTCTTTTAATTTTTAATTAATGCTAAATAGTTTTGAAGAATTTTGAATTGCAACTTTAAGGTCTGAAAGCACTATTTTTTACTTGATTATTGCTATTATTTTTGTCAAGCTCTTTAAAGTATGTCCTTAGAGTTTGGTATAACACTAACAGCTTATACCCTCTTGGGATTGACAATATGCATACATATAAGTTTACAAAAAATGGATGAAAAACAATTTATTAAACATTTACTATTCCTAAAAACAGCTAAGTACTGAGGGATTCAAATAGAAAAATAAAATTTCTTTTGCAAAATAAATGTTAAATGATTTCAAGGGGGACACTAGCATCCAAGGAGATCAAGAAAAGTCTCATGTAGTAGGTGCCACTCAGATTTTGAAGGAAAATAGGAATTTTAAGTGACAAAAGTGAGGAGGGAGTGGAATACAAGAACATGGAAATAGGAGATACATTGTCTTGTGTGGGAAACAGCAGGAAACCTTAGCTTTGACTAGATGGTTGATTGGTACATAAAGAGAAGCCATGTCCAATAAGGTTGAAAAGATAGGTTAAAGATAAATTATGAAGGTTTTTAAGGTTTTTACATACCGGAGGAGTTTGCACTTAACTTTAGAAACTAGGAGGCCCTGGTGTTCATTGAACAGAAGAGGAATGTGGCTTGCCATCTACTTTAGGAATATTATTTTTGGCAGCTGTGTAAAGGATGGTTCCAAGAATGGAGAGACTTGAAGTTGAAAAAGTAATTAGGAGACTCTATCCATTATATCTCATCAGTTGCCAAAACTTGCTGTTTCTGCCCACATAGCAACTCTTCTATTTGACCTCTTCCACTCAAATTTTTTTTCAGGCACTCATCTAGCATATTGCATAGTTCTCCCTGATTCAAGTCTCTTTCCTCTTCAGTTCATCCTGCAACCAGCCATGAAAATTATTTTCCTTAAGTAGAGATTTGGCCATATAACTTATTGTCCCTATGATAAAACAAAACTCCTCTGGGCCAACTTACCTCTCCGGCTTTATTGGACATTACTTCCCTCTCAAACTCAGCAATAAAACCAAAGTGGTGTGTTCTCTCAGTTCCTCATTCTCTGATCTCCATGCCTTTGGACTTGCTGGTCCCCATGCCTGGAATGAATTCCCTCTTACAACTACATCATAGAATTCTTTATTTCCCTCAAGAGGCAACTCAAGTACCGCCATTTAGGAGAAACCTATCCTGATTCTCCCAACTGCTAGTGCTCTCCCTCCCTAGTTTGCTTTTATATGTTCTCCATTAGAATATAAGCTCCTGTGTATATAGAGTGTTTTATTATTTGTGTCCCTGGAATCTAGCCCAAGATACTAGATAAATGCTGATTGATTGATTGATTGATTGAGACCTAAGATACCTTGGGCCAAAATAAGAAGGTAAATACAAGCATAGACTTGTTAATTATATGAGAAGAATAAAGGAGATCAAAGGGTGAAAGATTACTCTGAGGTTCTAGACCTGGGGTGACCAAAAAGATTGGAATGAGGAAAGAAGGAAGGAAGAAACAGAGTGGAAGAAGGAAAGAGAATATGAAAGGAAAAAAAAACTTCTGAGAAAGAAAATGGATTTGAAGAAACAGTGAATTTTGTTTTGGTTATATTGTTTTTGAGATGTCTATAGAATATCCAATTTATCCAATAGGAGATGGTGATATAGAATTAGAGTTCAAAAGAAAGAATAGGGCAGAATGTATGGATCTGAAAGTCACCTGTGTAGAGATGATAATATGAGTAAATAAGAGTTGATGAGGCTACTAAGAGGGAGTATGTAAAGAAAGAAAATAAGAGGATTCAAAATAGAACTTGGGTGTTCACACATTTGGAAGAAGTGGAAAGGAGATTAAGGAGTAGATAAGTAGAACTAATATGGAGCAATAAAAGAATAGAGAAGTGGTTAATGTCAGATTTACAGAGAACTCAAGAAAGTTGAACATTGAGAAAAAAGCTATGAGTTTCATTATTAAGAGTGGTTGATGTGAAAAGCTAGATTAAATAACTTGAAAAGTGAATGAAATGTTGCATTCAGTATAGACAACTTTTTCTAGGAGTCTGGATGGGAAAAGGAGAAGAAATATAGAATTGATATCTTTAGGGGACCATAGAGGCAACTGAGAATTTTTTTTTAAGGTGGGGGAGATTTGACCCTCAGACAGAAGGGAATTACCCAGTAAATAAGGAGAGCTTGAATACTGAAGTGTAACTGACCGTTTCCTAAAGGAAATGGGAGAGCTTGAGATCTAAGCTCAAAAGTAGAGGAGTTAGGCTTTAAGTTGGACTTTGAACAATTTTATTTGTTTGGTTGACTTGGAAGACTGATTGCCAAGAATTTAAAACTGAGTGGGAAATAAAGTTTTGATTATAACTTTTTCTAAGTATTTGGCTCTGAATAGCTATGATGAGTAGATTCGTTTTGCCATGGTCTTTCTTTTCTTTTCTTTTCTTTTCTTTTCTTTTCTTTTCTTTTCTTTTCTTTTCTTTTCTTTTCAGGTTTTTTGCAAGGCAAATGGGGTTAAATGGCTTGCCCAAGGCCACACAGCTAGGTAATTATTAAGTGTCTGAGACTGGATTTGAACCCAGGTACTCCTGACTCCAAAGCCAGTGCTTTATCTACTGTGCCACCTAGCCGCCCCCATTGCCATGGTCTTTCAACTGACAAAGCATAATTGAACTTGGTGATTATAAATTGTCTCAGAAATCAAGTTCTCAGACTATCCAAAAAACTGTGTCAACTCTAGTATAGTAGTCATTTTTTTTAATGCATCATGACCTTTGTCATCTTTATTTAAAAAAAATTTTTTAAACTATATTCCTATACTTTGGAACTATCTTTTTTTTCAGGTAGTAGATATGACAAGGATGATTAGTGAATCTTAGTTATGACTAAAATGTTTTTACAGTATTTACATTATTTTAGTTTTTGCACATTTATTATACTTAATATAAGTTTCAGTGAAAATCGTTAAATGTACACAATTTTAATACTGTAGGTGGCTTCAGCCAGATTCTTATGCTGATCCTCAGAAAACATCATTGATTCTCAATAAAGATGATATCCGTTGTGGTTGGCCTACTACAATTACTGTTCAAACAAAGGATCAGTATGGTGATGTGGTTCATGTTCCTAATATGAAGGTAATTATTTTTAATTAAAGTAAATTAATTAGTGCTTACTCTAGGTCATCTAAATTTTAAATTCAAATGACTTTAAAAATTAACTGGGGGGGGGGAGGTTGGAATGATAGTGGCATACTAAGAACCAGAAGATCCCAGATCCCCCACCAACATCCTCCTCAAGTTCTAAAAGTGAACCAGAAGGAACAGTAAGTAAAACCCAAAAAAAATACATAAACTTCTTTGAGCAATCTAGGACTACTCAAGATGTTTTCCAGAAATCTTCAAGGAGCCTAGACCCACAGCAGGAGACAAGGATAAATCAGTGGTCAGGCAGTCACTGTTTGAGTCATAACAGAAGACAGGACCAGACTAGCACCTGAACCATTGTGTGAGATCAGAGCAGACTATTGTTTACACAAGCCATCACTCCAGTAGCCAACAGGAGAAAAAAGAGCCTCAAAGAGCACCTGGAATCTTTGAGAGACCTTCTATCATCAAAATAAATAGCATCTAACTAGGGCTGTTAGGGCTACAAAGCCAAATTTAGATGCAAGATTATGCAAGAACACTTTATCTAGTCCCAGTACCTAATGATTACTATAGAAAATTGGACATTCTTTTTCATGACATGCAGGACAAAACAGGGCCCACCAGTACCACCCAAGGGTATGGAAGGGAACAGAGTTAAAGTTACAAGCCAGAAGCTAATGTTGGAGATATGTGTCAAGAGAAGAAAATGAAGACAATTAAGAGACAATATGGATAGAGAAGAATCCAAGAGGAAAATACACAAAGAAAATAACCACAACAGATGCATATAGCACCTTGGAGAGAAAAAAATATCCTGACTTTGAAGACTGAGACTGCAAGAAAACCTGGAAGAAATGAAGCAAGAAATGCAAAATTTAATTTTAATTATCTAGGAAAGAAAGAATCCTAGAAGTTGGTCTTTTTTTTGGCTGATAATAGTAGTGACCATTTATAAAACACTTATGTTTCTTCATTTATTCCTCTAAAAATTCTATAAAGAAGGCAGTATATCTGGTGTCACCTCATTTTATTATTTTATTTCATTTTAATTCACAAGCATTTACTTTCCATTTTTCCTTACTCCTGCCACTGAAAAAGAAAAAACCCTTGTAATAAATATACATAGTCAACAAAACAATTTCCTACATTGTTCATATCCAGAAATGTATTATACAGTTTGAATCTGTCACCTCCCTATCTGGAGGTAGATATTATTCTTTATTATAGGATCTCTACAATCGTGATAGGTCATTGTGTTGATAAGGCTTAAATCTTTCAAGGTTGTTTTTGCTTAACAATGTTATTTTATCAGTTCTTCTGGTTCTGATCACTTCATGTTACATCAGTTTATATATGTCGTTTTAGGTTTCTCTAGAACCATCTTTGTCTTCATTTTTCATGGCATAGTAGTATTCTCTTGGTTATATACTTAATTTCTTCAGCCATTCTAATTCATGGGTATCCTCACAGTTTTCAGTGTTCTGCTTCTACCAAAATAACTATTATAACTATTTTTCTGTATATGGGTCCTTATACTTTTTCTTTGCTCTCCTTTGCATAAAGACCTTCTACTAGTGTCTAGGTCAAAGAATATATACTAACATATATTGACTAAAATACATTTTAGACGTTTTCTCCAAATCTTTTCTAGAATGACTGGTTTAATTCACAGCTCCATATTAAATAATCTCTTTTCCCATAGCCCCCTCTTTTTTAAAATCATTTTTGCCAATGTAATGGATAATAAATAGGACTTCAGATTTAACTTTAATTTGTATTTATCTGTGATTTAAAATTTAAATGTACTCTTTTTACTTGCAAAGATCTTTTTTTTCTTTCCTTTCTAATTGGTTTGGTTTCTTTTTTTATTTAAGGCAATGGGGTTAAGTGACTTGCCCAAGGTCACACAGCTAGGCAATTATTAATATGTCTGAGCTGGATTTGAATTCAGGTACTCCTGATTCCAGGGCCAGTGCTCTATTGACTGTGCCACCTTAGCTGCCCCTTCCTTTCTAATTTTAGTTTTTTTGATTTTGTTTGAGCAAAAAAAAAAAACATTTTGAGTAATCAGAATTGTTCATTTTATCCATAGATCCAGAGGGAAATTTCTTATCTCATTTCTCCATTTGGAGATCATTATGATAAATATCATAAGATGTTGGCTTAATATTTGCCAGATTGCTTTCTAGTTTTCCCAATAATATTTGTTAAATAATGAACCCATACTCCAGTAATGGGGATGCTTAGATTTATCAGATACTGGGCTTCTAAAGTTTATTTGCATCTGTATGTTGTAAATCTAAATGTTCTATTGATCAATCTCCCTCTCCTTTTTTTTTCCTAGTCAAGAAATGAATTGATAATTACTGGCTTATTGATTAGTTTCAGATCTGATACTTCTGGGTTCCTGTCCTTCCAAATTTTTTTATTATTTCTCTTCAGTTCTTTCCAGACTTCTAGTTGACCTTGTGTCCAAACTTTTATTTTCTTTGAGCATTCAGTTGTCAATGTTTTATCATTTTTCCTTTCTTCTGAGTTTGTATCTTAGAAATCTTTTTATCATAATATCATCAGAATATTCAGGCTTATTTCCTGAATTAGAACTTTGCCAGGCTTTTCTCACTTCTGAATGGAATGTTAGGACTTAATACATTCTTGAGTCTCTATTATCTGGGATTCTGTTGCTATGTTCTCTGAGTATTGAGTGCTGTGTTCTTCAAAGATTTCAGGGACAGCTTAGGCCAGGGATCTACAAACATTTATCAGTTCCAAAAATATAATTGAGGATATGTACTGGACTGGCTCACTTGGATAAGTTTGGATCTGGATAATGCAACTACAAACTTATCCTTAATTGATTTTCCAGCAAATAGTTGCTGACCCAATTCTGCTTCACTGTATCTCTCCTTTTCCTCTTGTCCTATCCTAGACCATAAGTTTTTATTCATTTTTTCTTTTCCTTTTAATTGCTTTATCATAGTGGCTTGAAGACCATTATAACTTCAAAAGAACAAAAAACTATATTTGCTACCCACTGGTCCACAGTCCCTGCCTTGGTCATACCCTGTGGCCATAATTCTTTATCCAGTTGTGGAGTCAGAGAAGTAGTTACCAGCTTACCCCATATTTATACCAGTCAGCAGGCTGAATCTAGCATTCAACTCTTGGATCAGACGAATACAGATGCAGCTCTACCCCTTGTTTTGAACCTCAAATCCTGCTCCAAAACAAGTGACATTACTGTATACCAATCCCTGTTGTACTACACTCTTGACTCTGAGATCTTGCTCTGGGGTCAGCAATATAGTGCTGACCCTACTTTTTATTTATTTAAAGCAATAGGATTAAGTGACTTCCCCAAGATCACACAGCTAGGCAATTATTAAATGTCTGAGGCTGGATTTGAATTTAGGTTCTCTTGACTCCAGGGCCAGTGTTCTATCCACTGTGCCACCTAGCTGCCCCCTAGACTTGTTTTTAAAAACAGGTCTCTTGAGTGAATTGTCTAGGCTGAATTCATAATCTTGGGCTAAAAAATTATATTCTAGTCTTTAATTGGACTTCTTGTTCTGTCTTTGTTCTGATATTCATGGTTCTGATGTCTTAAGCTTTCATGGAAAAGAACTCAACTACTTTCTCCACACCAGTATGTTTTCTAATACCACAGATTCTAATAGGTCATTAATCTTATCCAGGAAGAGGATCCATGGAAATTAGAATGGACCAAACAGAAAGTAATGACTCCATGAAATGGAAAATATTAGCATGTAACATAATAGAACAATATAACAAGATAATAATTATATAGTACTTTAAGGTGTGTAAAGTACTATATATGTTATCTCATTTGATTCTCAAAAATACTCTGTGAAGAATATGCTTTACTATCTCTATTTTACATATGAGGAAACTAATTCTGATCACACAGCTAGTAATTATCACAGATGAGATTTGAACTCAGGTGTTCCTGACTCCCAATTCCAGCACTTTTATTAGTTGTAACATCTAGCTTCAGAGTGTGTGTGTGTGTGTGTGTGTGTGTGTGTGTGTGTGTGTGTGAGTTCCGGTTAAGGGGAAGGAAATAGAAGAAAATGTAAAAATTTAAGGCATCAGAATTAATTGACCCAGAAAATAGGTCAAGGATATATCCTATAAGAATCAATGGACCAGGGCAGCTAGGTGGTACAGAAAATAGAGCACCGGCCCTTGAGTCAGGAGTACCTGAGTTCAAATCCGGCTTCAGACACTTAATAATTACTTAGTTGTGTGACCTTGGGCAAGCCACTTAACCCCACTGCCTTGCAAAAAAAAAAACCCTAAAACAAAAAAATTAATGGACCATCTGAAAATCATGATGAAAGAGAAAACTGGATATCATATTTCAAGGAATTATAAATGAAAATATCCAAAATATACTAAAATTCCAGGAAAAATAAACATAGGAAAAACAGAGTTCCTGATAAACCAAACAGAAAGAGTTCATTTCCAGGGACCCATAGTCTTTGACAACTGCTGCTGATCCTGGATTGTCGTATTTCAAAATGCAAAGATAAAAGCTTATAGCTAAATATTATCTATCCAACAAAACTTTGATTAAAATAATTGGATTTCTAAGAATTCCTCATGAAAAGACCAAAGCTGAATAGAAACTTTGAAATAAAAATGCAAAGTGAATAGAGATCAAAAAATAATTTGATTATCAAAAAAAATTTGATTAAATGGAAGGCACTTATATGATGATGGTTTATTTGTATTCTAAGTCAGGGAGGGAAACAAGTATACTTTTAGACCCCAATGTTTACAGCCTAATGTCTTCAGGGATCCTAGAAAGAGTTATACAAGGTAAATGTAGGACCTGAGGATAATTTTATTCCATTTTGGGGATCTTAGTTGAAAACAGAAATAAATGAGGAAGAGGATGTATACTGAAGAGAAAAGGAGAGGAAAAGTGAGAGAATTTACTTAGGAGCATTATGAGATGAAGAGTATACCTGCATGCAGGAAAGAGTGGAGAAATCAGTATTCCATGAACTTTAACCTGAACTAGGAAAAAAAAGAAAAATTGAAAACACACATACATGCATGCACACACATACACATAAATGCACGCATACACACAGAATTTAACATACAAATGAATTACACTTGATAGAAAGATAGGAGAAGACAATGTGAGAAGATAGGGGACATTAAGAAGGAGGGTTTAGATTTAAGATAGAGCAGCTATCACACACAGCCAGACAAATGGACAAACTTTGGTTATAGAAAGTGAACTATGATAGAGCAATTAAAAGGAAAGGAAAAAAATGAATAAAAACTTAGGGTCTAGGATGGGACAAGATGAAAAGGAGAGATACAGTGAGACAGAAAAAGATAGCTTTAATTATGTATCACTGATTGAGTATGCTTCTCTGTCATCACCAGTTCCTTTATAGAATGAGAGGATTGAAATAATTCACTTTCAAACTAAGTATTTGAAGGAAAAAATTTAGAAACGTTAGACTTAATAGATCTCTAGCAGTAATTAAAAGGGAACAGAAAGGAGTTTACATATTTCTCAGATGTATATAGCATCTTTACAAAAATTGATCTTGTTTTGTTTGAGACATAAAAGGGGTCACAAACAAATTCAAAATATTTGAGAGAGTTCACTATAATATTGAGAGAAATTGGAGAAAATATATATATATCATTGGTTGTCCATTCTAATATAATTCCATAATGCCAAATTAATTTACTTATTTAAACCCATACCAATTAATCTACCAAAGAATTAATTTTCAGAGCCAGAAAATAACAACAGTTCATCTAGAGGATCAAAAGAAAAAGAGGGAGGGGCTAGTAATACCATATCTCAAACTAAGAACCAAGAATCATCAAAATTAAAAATCATCAAAATCGTATGGTACTGGTTGAAAAACAGATTGATCATTGTTGTTAAGGTTCACAACATATAGAATCAAATGAAAATTATAAAATAGTTTGGGTTTTGATTTTTTTTGGAGTTTTTGTTTTATTTTTTCATAAACTCACTATCTGAAAAAAAAAGCTTGAGAAAAACTGAAGATTAAGTTTAGACCAAAACTACATATTATATATCAGATGGATATAGTGCTTAAATTTAAAAGGTTAAATCATAAACTTGTTAGAAAAGAAGAAAATCTCTTTTCCAATTAATAGATAAAGGAAGAGCACCAGACTAAACATGGCATAAGAAGATAACAGAAGACAGCATGAACATAAAATTAATTTTTTTGCTGCACAAATGAGACCTGCAATTGAGTTTAGAAGAGAAATAAATGGAGGGAAATAAAACTTTGCAGAAAGCTTTTTGATAAAGATCTTGTATCCAAAATATGCAAGTATTTGATTTAAATTTATGAAAATAAGAACCTTTTCTCATATAAATATTAAATCAAAGCAATGGTGGGATTCACCTGGTTCACACCAGTTCAGCAGAACCAGACCTAATTTTATGTTGAGTTCAGGGAACCGGTCATTTAAAGGGCTCTTGTAATTAGGGTTCTCTGCAAGGGCATTAGGCAGCTGCCTAAAGTGGAAATCACAAGTTTACATTCCTTGCCCATTTTCTAAGCACCCATAGTAATATTCATTATAACCATAGATGAAAAAAAATTGATGAAACTATGCTTATAATATGCTTATTAATTTCTCAAAACTCATTAAACCTTTGATGAAATACTTTATTTAAATTCCCTTGGTTTTTTTTTTTTTTTACTTCAGTAAACAAACATATATCGTAAAGAGGAATAGTTCCAAACAACCAGGGAGTACAAGCTGTCATTTGTTTCCACTTTGTGTTATATTATGAGTGCTTTGGTGTTTCCTGAATGGTGAAATCAATAGGAAGCTGGAACACAATAGAAATATCGATTTCAAGGGTTATCTTATTGTCCATTTTTGAAAGCCATGGAAGGAAAAAAAAAGTGTTGTAAAAATGTTGATTCTGCATATATTCCTGCTGTGATCACATGGCTGCTTTCACTGCCATTAAGATTATTAAACTACCTTTCAGTATGTCTTTTTGTATACTTAAAATAGTCATTAAAGCAGAGAATGAGTTGTTAATTTATTGAATCCCACCCCTAGGTCAAAGTATAGGAGCAGATTGAAAAACTCAGAGAAATTGGTGATTTTCTCAAGTCCAAGGACTTCAATCATGTAAATTGAGGAATACAGACAAATTATGGTATACGAATATGATGGAATATCATTACACCATAAAAATTGAGAATGGTCATAGAGAAACCTAAGAAAATGTATATGGTTTTATACTTACATCCAAGAGGAAGATTTATGCAATAACAATTAATTGTAAAGAAAAAGAATTTCAAAAGACCCTAAAATTCAGATCAGCATACTGACCAATCACAATTCCAGAGGACTGATGATAAATCCTATTACACATATCCTGGCAAGAAGGATAATGGACAAAATGAAACACGTTTTGGAGCACAGCAAATATCAGAATTCTTTTTGATTATATGTTATACAGATTTTGTTTATGAATTGGGTGGGAGGGGTAACATTAAGGTCATACAGAAAGGAGGAGAGGAAGGTAAGGAGAAGAGAAGAGAGGGTGTGAAAGATAAGGAATTTTTTCCTAAGATAAAATAGATTTAATTATTAATTGCATTTTTATAGAATCTGACATCTTTACAAAAACAATATTTACATCAAGTCTTGGGTGCAGATAACATAAAACTGAAGATAACATTAAAGCAAACAGAGGATCAGTATGAACAGTTTTAAAAGAACCAGTACTCATGACATCGGGAAATACTCAAATCTCCAAACAAAATAGTACTAAAGATAAGCTTCAAAGCATCTAGATGTGATCTAACTAGTAATCAAAGCCTTTAATAGTTATAAGATGCTAATCTGCAGAAGAATAAAATGCTCCTTTCTGAAAAAAATTCCAATACAACACACACACACACACACACATATCCTCAAAACTATTAATTGATATATTTCATTGCTGATAATTATTTTTAAAAATCAGTAAAATGAAGTAATATTATTTATAAATTCAATTTGGGTCCTTCAGGCTTTTAAAAGGGTTTCATGTATTTAGCAAGTAACATTGCTATTTTCATATATCTGCCAGTGGGCCATTAGAGTCAACTATCATTTAGGAGCAAAATGCCCACTTTGTAATGATGTATGAAAATAGTAACAAATGATGAATCTCAAGTTAGTTTTAGGAATTAATAACAAGAATGCAAAAAGCCTCTGTTAAAGTAGTCTACTGTACAGATAGATATGAGGAAACATTAAAAAGTTCATTACTATAAGAATCTCCTCCTAAGTACAAACTTGGTACAGTAGAAGAATTTTTATTTATGTATAGGAAACAAACTTTATGTAATGATGCGTCTTTAATTATAAAGTGTATTTGATTTGGAAGTTCAGTTTAATACATAAATATCTTACTTTACAAAATGAAATTTTCTCTGTTTCTCCACAAACCATTAGTTACTCATTTTCCTTCTAGGAGTCATTCATTACTGAGTATTCCCTTTAGCCTCTTGAAGAGTGAATCAATTCATTCCTTATGGCAATAGCCAATTTACTGACCCACCCCCATCCATTTTCTTTTCAAATGCAGAGAAGAAAACAGAAGGAAGTCCAGAAGAAAATACAGACTAACTGGACAGCTTTGAAAAATAACTGTTGAATTGATCACAAACATAAAAGAAAAAGCAAGTTCTGTAGAGAAAGATTTCTGATTACATGCACAAACCTCTTTTTCTGTCCTACTGTTTCAGAAATTGCTTGTTTTCTTTGACATTTAAGTTCAAGGGAGAAAAAAACAGATTTTAAAGATATTATCAAGTTCAGCTCCTTTATTTTATAAATAGCTCACATTTATATAACACTGGAAGTATAAAGAACATTTTCCTCGAAACAGCTTTATAGGATATTATCTGCATTGTGAAGATTGAAAGACTTAGAGAAATTGGTGATTTTTCTCAAGACCAAAGACCTCAACCATTTAAATGACCACTCTAGGTCTCAAACTCAGGTCTCAGATTCCAAATCCAGTGCTCTTTCCACAGTTAACACATCCTTTCATTCATATGATACTTGGTATTTTTCCTTAGTACTTCTTTATTACAAATGAATTAACTTTATTTGATCACATTAAATGTTCAATTAATTTTTCTAGTTACATAGGAATCTCAGTATTTGAACATGGTCCATGTAGTGAAACCACAATGTAGGTGAAATAATTAAAATAATGTTATAATGAGACCTTTCCTATAATTCTCTCTGAAACGGGTGTCTAAGGTGCATTAGCTGTACTGTAGAACATATTATTGTAAGATTTCTATATAATTTGATGCTTAATTTATGATTACAGAATAGTCATTTCATATTTCCATTTATGAAATTAATTGTACTTTATTGTGGTAGGTGGAAGTGAAGGCTGTTCCTGTTTCTCAGAAAAAAACCTCTTTGCAACAAGAACAAGTAAAGAAGCTTCAAAGGATTCCTGGCAGTCCTTCAACACCAGCTACATCCATGAACCCTGATATGACATTTGGGGGGCTTGCATCACCAAAACTTGATGCTTCTTATGAACCAATGATTGTGAAGGAAGCTCGTTATATAGCCATTACGATGATGAAGGTAATTGATTTTAATTTGGCAAATTCCCACTCCCTTTTCTCTTCTGGTTTCTGTGGTCTTGAATCCATGACTACCAAAGAATTGCCTCCATTTCATAATCCCTGATAACTGTTTTGTCATTTACAACATTTCTGCCCTACCTACCCTTCCTCTGTACTGCTTCATCTGCCAGCCATTTCCACTGGGATTTCTGAAATTAACAAATCTCCTTTCATTTAGAACCTTTTCTGTAATTCTTCCATCTTCTGCTTCTCACTGTAGCTGGATCTCCTTGAATGACAAAATCCTTGTCCTTTCTTTCTGTACCTTCTGTCATTGGTCCCAGTGGAAGGATTAGAACCCTCCCTGCTTTTCATTGCTATCTCTTAGACCCTTTCTCTACCATTATCACTCAAATTGTGTTTTTGAGGTTTTCTCTATCCAAATTCATCAGCCATTCCAGATACTAGTGTCAGGACATTTTCCCTCCTTTCACAATGAGCTCATTGCCTAATCTCCCTTTCGACTTTACCTCATGCCTTCATTAAGGCTTTAATATGAGACTATTTCTCTGAATACCCTTACCTTTAAGTTGTTCAGGCCGAGCTCATATGAACTTCTCTTCCACCTAAACTTTACTACACAGAGGTATGATAATATCCTACATTTTGCCATTGCTCACAAATGTTCCTGTTCCATGATCAAGAAATCTGAAATTCCTTTATCCTATCACAATCTAGTATCTTTCATTTTTCCTTATCCTTGACTTCTTTCAAACTTATTTAAACTACAATTTACAAGACCTAAATCCTAGATTATTTGCCGCCTATGCACTTCATGCTACTGAATAGAGCCAGATATATCATCCCTATTGACTGATCTACAAATTTCAATTATCTCACCTGGGCCCTTAGCAGTAAGGCAATCCTTTTATTTTTCCCTGAGTCTTTTATCTACTCTCCACAAAGACTCTTCAGACCTTTTTTTCTCAGTGTCTCCCATAACGCCTTTCCCTCCTGTCCTCTCAGTTGAACAACCAAAAACTGGCTATTTGCCACAAGTTCCCTTTTTCCCCATTCTTCTCATTTCATATCACCCTGCATTGTTTCCTAATTTACTCCACTCTGTGATAAATAGGCAGGCCTTCTTGCCAAGTCTAACCTCTAATCTAACCAAGTCTCACAGGGGTTGTTGTGAGGATCAAATAAGACAGATGCCTGACCCCAGTGGGTGCTCCTTGGATGGGACCTCTTGCCCTCCTCTCTTCAGTCCCTTCTCCTCTCACCCCTTTTACCCCACAGATCACCTCTGCTGTCATTCTCCTGCCTTGCCTCCTCTTTCTGCCTCTCTACTAGTTTTGTCACTGCCAGTCTCCTCATCTGATCATATCATCCCACTATTCATCAAACTTTAATGGTTTCCTGTTGACTCTATAATAGAATGAAAGCTCCTCCATGTCCTTTCCATCTTTTTTACACGTGCCTCCTCACCATCAGCCATCATGACCCTATTGCTGTTCCTCACCCTCAGAGCCTGTCTCCATGCTCCTTCATTTCTGCAGCGTGCTAATTTTTCAACTTCACCCCATAGAATCACTGGTTTCCTTCAAGATACAACTCATATCATTCTTTTTACTTTCAATCTTTTACCTTTTTTCCTGCCCCTGGCTGCTAGTGCCTTATCCAAAACCACCTAGTGTTCTTTTTATAGATAATCTATAAATCCTTAGAGATTTATACATTTAGGCAGTGGTCTCTCTTTTTAGGCAGGGACTATTTCACTTTTGCCTTTTTATCCACAAAACAGCACAGAATTGGCACTTAATAAATACTTGGCAATTAGCTGATATAATTTTAATCTTCTATAACAGGGATGGGGAACCTTTATTCTGCCAAGAATTATTTATACATTTAATCATTATCATTCACAGGCTATACAAAATTATCAACTTGAAAATTAGTCTGTTATATTTGGACAAGCATTTAATTAATTCACCCCTAAAATCTCCTAGATTTTTTTTTTTTGAATTTCAAGTCCCACCTGTGGTTGCCATGGCAGCACCAGACCAAAGGATTTTGTCACTGACTAGACATTCCCCACCCCTATTTTAAAAGAACAAATATATTCTACTGAAGTCCTACTCTGATTCATTTCATAGTAGGGAAGTGAGCCTAAGTTTTCAAATTCAAATGCTGTGCCACCAGTGTAAAATTTCTCACCGTACCTCCTTAGCTGGAAAGGCCTCATATATTGACAGATTGTCATCTGAAACTAGCCAGTCAGAATTTGGAGAGGCTCAGTATTACTAAGAAGTTAGAATCCAGCTAGTGAATTTTTTAACTCTAGTAGCTCATGGTGACTACTTTTTAAGGAATGAAGATAATATTATCTGTGTCACAGATATTTGAAAGTATTTAAACAAAAGACAAAAAGAACACAGAAGAAAAATACAAAATTATGCTCCTGTTATTGAGAATACACAATGAAATCAAAGTTATTTTTTTTATTATAGTGGTGTCACATTTGTGTAAATTTTCAAGGGAAAAAATTCCTTAAGGAATCTCTATTTCACTTGGATTATTTGTGACATTCACCTAATGACAGCCCCAAGATTTCAAGTTCTTGTTTTCCTTCTATGTGAAATGACTGTATAGTAATGACAAAGCAAAAGTATCTAAAAAATTCGTCATCCACAAAACCAGAAGTCTGTAGATACTTCATGTTTTTCCATCACTCGTAGTATTTTTGGAATTTGGAGTAATCCTAGAACCTATGACATTGTTTTGAAAATCTTCAATGAGTGATTTGATTTTCAGCCTAACCAATATCTCAGGCAAGTCTGATAAATATGGTGAGCATTCAGGCTGTGACTTATAAGATAATTGACTGTAACATAGCAAGTACTTGAGAGAAGGAAAATATTTCATGTCAGATAATGTAGGAGAAGTTATCCGATGGGAATTGTACTGGTCCTTGAAGAATGATAACTATTAAAGGAAATTTGTAATGATTTAAAAGTTTTTTTTAATCTGCTTAGGTTTATGAAAATTATTCTTTTGAAGAGTTGCGTTTTGCTTCACCAACACCTAAAAGGTAAGGTTAGCATGTCAAAATTAGTTTCCTCACTCCACCAATTACTTTCATTTCTGTTAATTCCTTTTTGAAAATGCAAATATAAAACACTGTATTTGGTGATCTGAAGGACAAAGGAAAGAGATATCAGGATCTCAATCTCTAAGAGCTTACAGTTGAACATATACGTGTGTGTGTGTGTGTGTGTGTGTGTGTGTGTGCATGGCATCAACTATGCTAAAATGGAAGATTGAAAGCTAATTTTGTGGCATAGGAAGAAGAGGAGGAGAGCCACAAGTGAATGCTAAAGTGAGGTCTGAGACAATCAAAATATAATATTTAAGTGTAAATTGTTCCTGGAGAAGTCACCTAGTAAAGATGATGGTAAAGAAAAAGATATAGTAACATATCCTAGATAAAACTGATATTTAACAATTCCATTACCATAGTTACCATTGATAAAGTAAGGAAAGAGATAGATGATGTGAGGTATTAGTACAGATGTTATTCCCAGTGGGTGGTTAAAACAAAAAGATAGAGGAAACAAATTTTTTAGTCCATATTCTAGACCACAAAGACAGCAATTAGATTAGGAGAACATTGCTGACAAGAGAAGAAGCAATGAACAGATTCATAATATACATTTGTGAATTTTCTACAATAAAACCAATAAAGCTTACTACCTATGTAGTAAGATACTTCCTGTGTGCATCTCATTCTACCTATAGACATTTTGTCTCATCAAAAAAAAAAAATAAAGCAAAATTCTGCTTTGATCATGTAAAAATTTACTATATTTTATATTGTTTTAAATGACCCTAAATGTATTCTAATTGTCAAAATTTGCTCCCTCTCTGTTGCAGATATATTTTAATGACTAAGTTGAATTTAGCAAATATTTATTAAGCATATACTCTGTGTAAACACTATGCTAGGCTCTGCAGATATAAAGACAGAAAGGCTCCTGTCCATGAAAAACTTAAATTTCTACTTGGGATAAGACAAGTTCAAAAGGCTTTATGGATGAAATGAAGATCTGGAATGGCATTGCATAGAAAGTATGATACCTGAGCTATGCCTTAAAAAAACTAGGGATTCTAAGAGGTCAGGGTGATAAAGGAATACATTCCAGATTTTGGTTATAATCTATGAATGAGAAAGTGGTAAAAAGTTAATGCTGGTTTTGGAGAAAAGATAGTTAAGTATGACTGGAAAATATGTGAACCATATTATGAAACAATGTAAATTTGAGCTAGAATGTAGAAGCCTTTCAGTGCCTAGTTGAAGAAGTTTTGTTGTGTTCCCTTCTAGAATTAATAAAGATCTGCTCAAGATTTTTGAGTACAGCTGTATTATAGGCAGTTAAGCATGCTCTAGGAAAATTATTTTGGTATTTGAGTTTCTGAAAGGTGCCTTGGAGAGGGGAGAAGTCTGAAGTAGGAAAACCAATTTAGAGGCCATTGTAATAATCTTGGGTGAGAGTTTTTTTTTTTTGCAAGGCAATGGGGTTCAGTGACTTGTCCAAGGTCAATCTTAGGGAGAGATAATGAAAACTTGTGAAGGGCTATGTTAATGGAGAGAAGGGTTTGGATATAGAACCAGTAAGATTTGACTACTGATTGAATACTAGCAGTGATTAAAAGAAAAAAGCTAAGGATGACTGTTGTGAACCTTAGTTACTGGAACAATGATTATCTTCAATAGAAAAGGTAAGTTTAGAAGAGGAATAGGTTTAAGGAGTAATGAAATGAGTTCCAGTTTGCACATGTCGAATTTAAAATACTGAGAGGAGAGAAATGAGATGAAGATTCTTGAAGTTCACCAGTAGTCAAGGAGTAGGTTATAGATAAGATCCAGTAAAAACTTACTGTCAGACAGGGAGGAAGAACCAGTAGAGAGCAGTAATATAAGGTGATGGAGAACAAACAAAAATTACCTAGTTGCTGAGGATGGTCAAGTGGTTAGGGATTGTGAAAAAACCAGATCTAGCACTTGAGAAAGCATTAGGAACCTTGAAGAGAATAGATTCATTTGAATCTCTTTTGGAATTCAGAATACAATGGTTTGAAAAGTGAGTGGAAAGTGAGGGAGGTATATTATAGTAGATCACAAAACTTTATTAGATTTTAGAATCTCATCATAATGAATTGAAGAAACAATTTTAAAATACATAGATACAATTTTTAAATACATAAATACAAAGCTAAATAGAGTATTTCAACTTCAGTGGTTATATAACCAATAATATGAGGTAGGGAGAATTTACCCATTTATAGCTAATATACACCCATTATTCAGTTGAATTATAAGAAGCTGAGAAGAAATATTTTAGTTTCTGTTAAGATGAAGTGGAAATAAAGATTGAAGGCTAGTTGAATTTAAAAGCATGAACCAAATGGAGAATATTAAATATTTGATTTTTAAGACAGCTAATAAAGTTAGGTTGTTACATTGTTTCTTTTGTTTCTTTTCAGACCAAGTGAAAATATGTTGATCAGAGTCAACAATGATGGAACTTACTGTGCAAACTGGACTCCTGGGGCCATTGGACTCTATACTATCCATGTTACTATTGACAGTATTGAAATAGGTATTTGGCCCTTTTTTTTTCCCTAAGTAGGGAGGCTATTTTGAGTGTGACTTATATCTTCAAGTCAGAGTAAAGGTATAATAATTTTATTCAAATACTTATTTTGAAAAGATATTGCTTTAGGTATTATGCTGTATATTTGTTTCATAAGCACAAATAGCCAATAGTAAAAGGTGAAAACTCTTGAGTAGTTTGTTTTTTCAATATAAATTTATTTCTAATATTTTTATTTCATTAAGTATTTCCAAATTTTAAAAATTAGCATTCTTTTTTTACATTTTGAGTTAAATTCTCTCCCTCTCTCCTCCCCTACCACCTCTGAGAAGACAAGCTTTATTTAAAACGTTTCCATATTAGTTGTGTTTTAAAAGAACACAAACACACACACACACACACACACACACACACACACACAACCAACCAAAAAACCCAGGATAAATTAAGTGAAAAAAGTTTACTTTAATCTGCACTCAGTGTTTATCATTTCTTTCTGATAGGAGTTTTCATCATGGGTCCTTTGGAATTGTCTCTGATCATTTTTTTGATCAGAGGAACTAAGTTTTTCACAGTTGATTATCTTTACTAAATTGCTGTAACTGTGTAGTATTCTTCTAGTTCTTCTCATTATTTATTTCTTATACTATAGTGGTATCTCATTCACATTCTACAGCTTGTTCAGTCATTCCCTAATTTGTGGACATCTTTTTAGTTTCCAGTTCTTTTCATCACAAAAATATTTGCTATTACTTTTTGTACACATGGGTCTTTTTTCTTTTCCTTGGTCTCCTTGGTCTCCTTGTAGTATAGTCCTTATAGTGGTATTGCTGGGCCAAAGAGTATGCACAATTTTATAGCTCTTTAGGCAGAGTTTTAAATTTTTCTCAGAATGAAATAGTTGGGTCAGTTTACAACTTTACTGGCAGTAATTTAGTGTCTCAGTTTCTCCACATCTCCAGCATTTGTAATTTACTTTTTTTATCTTGTTAGCTAATTTGATAGGTAGGAGATGGTACCTCAGATTTGTTTTAATTTACATTTCTTTAATCAGTAGTGATTTTAGAGCATTTTTTTATGTGACTATTGATGGCTTTGATTTCTTCTCTTGAAAATGGTCTTTTCGTAGTCTTTGACCCTTTTATGAATTTGGGAATGACACAATGTGAATTTAAAAGGCAATTTGATGTACCATATAGAGACCTAATTACAGTTAAGAGTAGTATCAAATGCATCTAAAATAACTTTGAAGTGATTACTTCTCTGGGTTTAGTGCATTCATATATCATCCTAAAGGCAACTAATTAGCATAATAAATAGGTCAAGTGCTAGACTTGATGTCAGAAAGACCTGAGTCTGGATCCTGCCTTAACGTACTTAGTTGTATGTCCCTGGGTGACTTAGCTTCTGAGTTTGCTCATCAATGATATGGGGATAATAATAGAACCTTATAGTATAATTGTGAGGATATTACTTTTCAAACTTTAAAGTGCTGTAATAAATGTTTATAGCTATTGTTAGCTAAAAAGTAATCCTTATTTGCTTTTAGATTGGTGGGGGGGGAGGGCATCCATACACTCAAGTTGACTATTTGTCATTGGTCTGGGACCTGTCTTGGCTACAAAAGAAATTAATGACCAATACACTTTTATGCTATACTTCAGCCTGATCTTGACTGATTAAATATGATCTCAGGTTGTTACTTAGTATCTAAAAATCTTTGTGAAGCTATTTCTGTCTTTGATAGATCATTTTGCAATATAATGTAAGATACCTAATGGCAGGAACTGTCATTTTTATCTGTGTGTTTTCTAAATGTTTGTTACCAAGGTCTGTTTAAACAAAAAGAGTTAATCAGCAGCTCCTCCTTTTTTGTGTCATTGCTACAGACTTGTAGAACAAATGACAAACTGGGAGACTGCTGACAGGTTAGAATGAGAAGTCATTATCAAATAAGATGAAATTTAGTAGGGATAACTATAAAGTTAGGATTTCTGAAAATCATCTTAAATTCAGTGTAGAGGAAGCATAAATAGGTAACAGCTCTGTGAAAAAAAAATCTAAAGCTTTTAGAGTTTTTAAACCCAATATTAATTAGCGCCTTGATATGGCAGCTAAAAAACTCTTTTATTTTAGCTTTCTTAAAATAAAACGTAGTTCTAGAACCAGAAAAATAATAATTCTTTTATTCAGTAACCTATAATTTTAGTACATATTACATAGAATTCTTGTTACCACATTTTATTTAATAAATTATAGCATTTATAACTGTGCTTAAAGTATTTTTCCCTTTTGACAGAATTGAGAATAAAAGAATATATCCAGAAATGACTGATGTAAAAACAAAAAGAATAAAACTTTTAAACAAATCATACACACACATACACATATATATAGTGTTCCTCTACTTTCCATTTTGCAATTGTACTGTTTCATTTGAATTAAAGTTATGTACCCTTTCTGGGCCATTTTCTGTGGTCCTTATCTCACCCTATTTTAGTGATAATTTATGAAGTCAATTCTGTTAAACTCTCTAATCTTCAATTGCTTGTTACTTTGTGCATTTCAGTATAGACTGCTGAAATCATGGATTTAATCTAGGTTTTTGGTCTCCTTTGAGCTTGTGGGTATCTACTGTTATTATTTTTACATTAAAACTATATTATATTATATTATAGTTTATACCCCCCTGATATTTAAAAACCTTTCTTGATTAGATTTTCATGGGTCCTGGCAAATATATTCTTGCCAATTACTATTAGAACACTCCATTCTTAATTAAGAACTTGTCATTTCTTGGTTCAGATATTCAAATCTTCTCAGATCCCTTCTTCTTAAACAACTGTTCACTTCTGACATACACATTTCTTTTCTGAAGCTCTTCCCTTTGATTGCTATGATGAAAATACCACTTGTAATTTTTTATTCTTACATTCTTCAGTTTCTCAGTCAAGTCTTCATATTCATTAGAAATGCTTTGTAGTTTCATTTAAAGATATTATTTGAGTTTTACATTTTTCCCCCAATCTTGCTTCCCTCCCCCCTCCCTTCCACAGAATGCACTCTGTCAGTCTTTACTTTGTTTCCATGTTGTACCTTGATCCAAATTGGGTGTGATGAAAGAGAAATCATATCCTTAAAGAGAAGTCTAAGAGGTAACAAGATCAGACAATAAGCTATCTGTTTTTTTTCTAAATTAAAGGGAATAGTCCTTGTACTTTGTTCAAACTCCACAGCTCCTTATCTGGATACAGATGGCACTCTCCTTTGCAGACAGCCCAAAATGGTTCCCGATTGTTGCACTGATGAAGTGAGCAAGTCTTTCAAGTTTGAACATCACTCCCATGTTGCTGTTAGGGTGTACAGTGTTTTTCTGGTTCTGCTCATCTCACTCAGCATCAGTTCATGCAAATTCCTCCAGGTTTCCCTGAAATCCCTTCCCTCCTGGTTTCTAATAGAACAATAGTGCTCCATGACATACATATACCACAATTTGCTGAGCCATTCCCCTATTGAAGGACATTTACTGGATTTCCAATTCTTTGCCACCACAAACAGGGCTGCTATAAATATTTTTGTACAAGTAATGTTTTTACCCTTTTTTTTCCTCATCTCTTCATGTAGTTTCATTTTTGCACAGAAATAGATAGCAGTCATCCTACTTGACAAAACTTGAGGGATTATCCATTATGTCTTAGATATGTCATAGGAAGACAACAGTTCTCCTTACTATTGTTCCCAGGTAGCAAAGCCTCAGGGTCCTTTAAGCAAGTGATTATAAACTATCATAACTCATTTTGTATTCCTCTGATTCTTAGTTGTCTCACCTGCGTGTGTGTGTGTGTGTGTGTGTGTGTGTGTGTGTGTGTGTATTTGCATCCACATCCCCATTCCTGGAGAATAAGCAGCTTCTTTTTTCGCTTCCTACATTTTGCTTAGTGCCAAATGTTCAGTGCCCCTTCTTCCCTTTCTGTCACTATATCATATTTTTTTTAAAGTTTTTGCAAGGCAATGGGGTTAAGTGGCTTGCCCAAGGCCACACCGCTAGGTAATTATTAAGTGTCTGAGACCGGATTTGAACTCAGGTATTCCTAACTCCAGGTCCAGTGCTCTATTCACTGTGCCACCTAGCCACCCCTCACCCTCTTACTTTTGAACATAATTTAGTATTTCCCACAATTGATGGAAGTTGTAAAGAACAAAAATGATATAAAAGAGAAATTTCTTAACAATTGGAGATATCCAAATATGGAAGGAATTGCCTCAGGAGATAATGGGTCATTGTATCATTGCAATATCTTCAAACATAAGTCGGGTAGTCTTTTTTGGAAATATTTTAGAAGAAATTTTTGTTTAGTTTATGGTTTGACTTAAGTGACCTTGGAAACTTCTGTCTCTTAGAGTCTGTCATTCTGTGAAATTTAAAGTTTCAGTATTGGATTAAGAAATGTAATAACTAACAAGTATAGATATTAAAAGGGTAATAATAGAAATTATTATGGAACTATATGAAATGTAAGTTCATTCTGTGTAAGTCAGTAATATGGCAGAGTGGCTAAAAGAAATAATGATGTGCTAGTAACATTGAAAGGAATAATTGCCATTCACCATGAGCTCCTTCTCTACTCTATATTTCATGACCCCTTTTTGTCAGATGGGAGACCACCAATCTTTCTGTGCTTGCTACTTCCTCTTCAGATCCTCTAGCACATAACACTTTCCCTGTCTCTGCCCTACTCTCTCTTGACCCTAAGATTCTTTCTAACCTAAGGACCTTCAGCTTTCTCTTCTGCTTTGCAGCTCAAACTTATGTGTTGACTCACCTAGTTATGATGTGCAGTCAAGGAGTGATTTTTCTATTTGTATCTCCAATGCTTATCACAGGTTTGACTCATAGTAGAGCATTTCACAAATGTTCCACTAACTCTTCTCTGAAAATCAAAGTCTTAGAAACAGCTTGTCTATGAATTACCATTTTCTTTCATCTTTTCTCACTCATTTCTCAGATTCAAGCAATGTGCACTCTAGCCTCATCACTAAATTTTAAATGACTCCTTCCATTGTTAGCAATCCTCTATTGCTAAATCTATTGGCTTTCTCTCAGCGCTTATCTTTCTTGATCACTTTGAAATATTTGACATTGTTGACTAGGTACTGGTGCTGCTCTGAATTTTTATACTTTCTCTTGATTCTCTTACCCAAATGACTGTCTGTCTTGGGCTATCTTCTCATTTCCTTTTAACACCTTTCCACTTGATTACTTCATCAATTCCCCTAGAGTCAATTAGTATTTCTACAGATGACTGCCAAATATATAAATTCATTTCTAGTCTCTCATCTGAACTCTAATCCCACAACAATTCCCTATTGAACATTTTGAACCAGATGTTCTGTGGACATCTCAAACTAAATAGGAACAGAATTCATTATTCTTCCCATGAAACCCAGCCTTCTTCAGTTCTTGTAGAGGGTACCACAATCCTTCTAGTTACCCAGGTTCACAGTCTTGAAAACATATTTGGCTCTTCACTTTCCATCACACTAAATGTCAAGTTAGTCAGTGTATATTGTACTTGCTATCTTTGCAACATCTCTTAAATGTCACCTTCTCTCAGTCCGGTTCCAATCTTTATCACTTCTCCCTGCTTGAAATCTCTCCCCTCTCCAGTCCATGCTCCATACCACTACCAAAGCAACATAACTAGAGCATAGGTATGACTTAGTTACAGCCATTATTTCTGGAACAAAATGCAGGTTTCACTGTTAATCCATAGAAGACCTTCACATGCTAGCTTCAGCCTATCTTTCTAAGCTTGTGACACATCGTTCCCCTTCATATCATGGAGCAAACTGTCTTTCTTGCCCTCTTACCCTCTTCCAATAGAGAAGTGTTGTATCTCTTAACATCATATGCCTGGATGTATTCCCTTCCATCTTCCCCTCTTAGAACCACTAAATAAAAGTCAGTTCCCATGTCATCTCCTGTAATGAGGCTCTTCCTCACCTCCTTAGACTCTTCTAGGTGCTAGTATCTTGCCACCAAAATTGCTCATATTTAATTTTCATCTATTTTGTATCTGGATGATACATTGTTTTCCCTGATGGAATATGAAAGGGTCTGCTTCATTTTTCTTTGTATCCTCAGCATATAACATAGTACTTCATATGGATTAAGCACTTCATATATGTGTTGATTAACTGAGTGATAGTACTCAGAACAAGGGAGGTGATATCAGCTTGTATACTGTGCTGGTCTGATCGCATCTTGACTACTATATTCTGGCTACCACATTTAATAAAGGCTAGCTACAAACTCTTGTGTATCCAGACCCACTGAATATTTTCAAACAGGCAGCACTGACAAGTCGTCAAGGATGTTTTCAAAGGAATCTTAGATATTGACTATTGAGTTATTGCCTCCCTTCCCACTTTTTTATTCTTTCATTCTATTAAATAAGTTTTTAATTTAACATTTTGTTATTGTCATTTTATTTTATTTTATTTCCTAGTTATAGAACTTTTTCAGTGAATAACATTTTCAAAGCACCACTAATGTCAATTTCTGTCTTTTTATCATTCTCTTGCCCAGTCAGATTCAGAAACATAATAATAAATATCAAAAATTGTGTATGGATCTGAAATATTTGTTCATTGTCCATCATTATCACAAATTAAAAATGCATTTTAACATATTTTTCTTCAATGTTAAAATTTCATTGTTGTTTCTTTTTGTTAAAGATGCTGGCTTAGAAGTGAAAGTGAAAGATCCACCAAAAGGCATGATCCCACCTGGAACTCAGTTAATCAAACCGAAGGCTGAACCTCAACCAAATAAGGTTAGATTAGAGTTTAATAAGAATCAGAATGACTTCATAGCATATGGTAAAAGAAAATGCTTCTTTTAAAAAACAGCTAAAGGACTAAGTTACAAGTATCTAGTCTTACTGTAGCACAACATTTTGTTATTATTTAATAGAACTCAGCAAATATTTCTTAAACCACTGTTCTTTCCAGAGTAGTGTGCTAGCTATTGGAAGATATAGAAGGCTTAGATAACAAATAATCTGTGTCCTCATTGAGCTTATGGTCTAAAAGGAAGATAAGATGAATGAATACCAGATAACTGTAATAGAAAACTGTGCAAAAGTGCCTTAGGAAGATACAAAGTGTCCTGTAAAGTGCAAATATAATAGATTACAACCTGTTTGGTGGTTTATTGGCAGTATAAAGAAGGAGGAGGTGGAATACCCTCTGTATCTATGAAGCATCATGATAAAAGCAAAAATATACTGGGGTATATCAGTGATGAGTCCAGTTTGCCTGGAAGGTGGAGAGAATAGTGTGAAGCAATATCAGATATGACTGGGAAAGAAAGTACTGCCAGAATTTGAAAGGTCTCAATGGAAAACCAAGGAATTTGTTCTTATACAAATAAGCAATTAGCAACCATGAAGATCTTTGAGCAAATCAGCAATGCTACCAAATTTTTTCAAGTGTTAAACCTTCTAGCACAGTCTAAAGTAGTTTCTGCTCTGTTTTTCTATTTTTCAGTTGAAATTTAAATAATACCCAATAGAGTACCTTCATTTTTGTTCATTATGTATAAAATTGTCAGATTTCAAGAAGCAATTTCCTTATATCTCCATTTTTAGATACAGAAAAACTAGTAACCATTTGCCATATCAATTTTGGTCTACCTCTACTAACCTAAAGAGCTAAATTATAAATTTCTTCTTCTTTTTTAGATATTCTTTGTTTTTTGTTTTACTTTTTCTAAGGCAATGGTGTTACACAGCTAGGTAATTATTAAGTATCTGAGGCCACATTTGAACTCAGGTTCTCCTGACTCCAGGGCCAGTGCTCTATCTCTGTGCCACCTTGCTTCCCCTTTTTTAGACATTCTTAAAGCTGCAAATAAAATAAAAATTATAACAAGCTTTGTGTGAATTATTTTTAGTGTGATAGAAAATATTCTGATATTTTCAAAAGATATTTTTGTATGATTTCAAAACAAAACAGAAAGCAGGTGTTGATTACAATGAGGAATAAGTAAGAAATATTTTTCAGATATTTTCTCAGGAATGGAGCATTTTCAGCATCCATTCAGTTTGTTTTTTCTTGTAACAAGTTTATTATATTACTGTCTTTCTTTGTTTCTCTTAGGTTCGAAAATTTGTGGCCAAGGACAGTGCAGGGCTCCGTATTCGTAGCCACCCTTCCCTTCAGAGTGAACAGATAGGCATCGTAAAAGTCAATGGAACCATCACTTTTATTGACGAGGTAATTTATAAGGAAATTTTTGTTTGTGAGTTTGAGTTTTCATAATTTCTATGAAAAAATAAGCTTTCTGATTTTTCTATTTGAGTAATAGATTTAAAGCTATTGTAAATAAAAACTTAGGGACTTGGCAGGGTAATATTTGTTTACCCAGTCTGACAAACATGATTTTTCTTTATCATTATGAAAATATCTGAGACTATAATTTAAATAGGTAAAGGGCACTTTGACAGCTTACTTCTATGCCGATGAAATAATTGGTATAAATTTAGAAAGTGAAATCATTTAAAAGTTGTGCCATTTTTCTTCAGTCATTGAAATGTCGCATTTCTTCCAAGTTGTGTATTCTATTGCTGGAACTCCATACAATATTTTTTAGCAAAACAATAAAACACTTGCTATGCACACCTTTGGGAAAGACCTAACTTCTCATTCTCAAATAATCTGTCTTGATACCTTTTTACCAGCTGGTAGAAATTATTTTCCTAACTCCACTGTATCAGTTATCGTCATGCTTGGGCATCCTTTGCTGCTTCATCCCCAACTCCACCATGGCTGTGGATTCTTACAGTCTTTCCTTTTTCCATTAGCTAGTTGCTTAATTTCCGTCTATCATTGTCTGCCTGCTTTCCAGTCTTTTTTAAGTCTTTGCTACTCTCATTGCAGTTACAGGAGGGCATGGCTCGTTTTGTTGCTTGTTTCCTATAGATTCACAATGATGATGGTGTGTGGCTGAGACTGAATGATGAGACTATAAAGAAGTATGTGCCTAACATGAATGGTTACACTGAAGCCTGGTGCCTCTCTTTTAACCAACATCTTGGCAAGAGCCTTCTGGTCCCTGTTGACGTAAGTAAAAGGTGCCTTTGAAAAATGTTAGAGGTACACTCTGTCCCCATTACAGGGCTTTCTTTAATTAAGGCTACAATTTTACAGTTCTGAGGTAAAGCACAATTTAATTTAATAACTAATAACTTTATAGATGCCTGAATTCTTGAGGACTTCTCCCTAATGATGGTGGAATGTAGAAAGATTAAGGTACTTTAAACCTCACATCATTTATCTATAGGAAAAAGAGAAAAGGACAAAACAGAACCATTTAATTCTTCTTTTTCCCTTTTCATTGTTCCATTATTTGAACTGAACCTCAAATTATAATTTATAGAAGCAAATTATTTATACTTCCAAGAGAAATCTCACAAAATTAAACTTTTATTTTTTATGTTGGTGGTTTGTAACTCGTTGTGTTTTTTGTAAATCTGCATCATTGTCTTACAGTGAATTTCCTTGCTACTATAGAAAGTAAAGATGCAAGCCTGGCTTTAGTTGTAGGTGCTAATACATTTATTTTAGCTAAATTCTAGATCCTTGGAATAATGTAAATAGTTTTTGGCAAAATCATCTTCCCTGAATATCACACTTGTGGCCTTTGAATAAATTTAGTGAAAACCAATGAAAAACTGAGTAACATTGATATGATAATTAAGTAAGAAACTAACACAAACTTCTCTTAATTGTGAGAAATTTTTTGAGAATTTAATTTGAGAAAGTGACTTATTGCTAAAATTAAACTTTTTAAGTGGGCATTTAGGTAAGCTTCAGATTAATCCTTTTTTCTACTTATCTCTACAATGTTCATATAGAATTAAAATGTTACAGGTTTTTAAGAGCACAGTTATGTTTCTAATGAGTTTTTGTGGACTTTGCTGAAAATTATATAAAAATATTCTTAATTTGAATCTAATATTAGGATTAGCATCAGAATGGAAAACGTAATTAAGAAATAGGAAATTTTACACTAGTAAATCATCTCTTTTTATCACTCTCAGACATTTGTCTACACCTAAAAATTTAAAAAGGAAAAATATTTAGCAAATTTGGAAATAGAGGGCAGATTGCTTGTGGGTAATACCAGGTTATAGTAGCTGAAAATTTGATTTCAAAGTTTGAAATCATTTTGTTTCACAGCGGCAAATGTATAGACTATTAAAATATGAATGTTTAATGATTAAAAGAAAAAACCTATTGTAGGAATTATTTTACAGTGTTAGACAGTTTTTACTTTTTTAATTAGCTCTAGAATTTTGGATAGGATAATTGTTGATTCACTGGAAAAATTCTAATGGCAACTAGAATCTAAATGATAGGTTTTAAACATTGGTTCTAAATATATTTCCTAGTTTCCTCTAAATTAAGGACAAAATTTATAAAATCTGCTTGAAAAGAATACGTTTGCTAATATGGCAACAGTAACTTGAAAATTACAAAGCAGGATTGTGTAATGAGTAATAAATAGTCTAGGAATCAAGGTATCCTGAGTTCAAGGCCTGCCATTGACCATGGGCATTTCACTTAACTTCTCTCAGTGCTGCAGCTTGTCTAGATTATCATTTACACAGCAAGGGTACTTGCATAAGTACTAGAAATTTCCTTCAAAACACTGAATAAGTATAATGTTGATGATAGTTTTTTGTCCTTTGTTCTTGAAGAAGACTGTGACATACAAAGGATCTGTGCTAAGTCACCATCCTCACTTTCTTCTCCAGAGCCATCAGGGTCCAGTGGCCAGATATGAATCAGAATGACTGGAGATGGCCCTGGATACCAGACAATCAAGGCTAAATGACTTGCCTAAGGTCACACAGCTAGTTAGTGTCTGAGACCAAATTCGAACTCTAGTCCTTCTGACTCCAAGACCAGTGCTCTATCCACCGTGCCACCTAATTGCCTCACTGAAGAAATATAAAATTTTCTGAAAACCCATTTATCACTTTTAATGAGAAATTTTTATTTTATTGAGAAAAAAATAAAATTAACTTGATTAATCCACCATAAAAGGCATGGTATATTGCATTCTAAAACCAAATACTTTTAAAATAATTTTTTAAATAACTGCATTGTAAAAAAAATTATTTTTTGCTAAGAATTTACAGTATTTGGGTTCTTTTCCTTGATGCTGTCATGAAACTTTCTTTTTAATATAAGAGAATCCCTTCTTAGAGGCCACGATAGTATAATCATGCCTTGTTAATCAAATTGCAATAAATTAATATTAAAATAAAAATTCAGATCATATATTTACCAAAATTCTTGATTGTAATGTGGTAAAAATAACAGCAGTCTAACTTAAATTCTAATTTTTTACTTGTAGGATGAATTAACACTAATTTTATCTGGGGCCTTTTTCTGTTAAATAATAGCTAGCCTGTGTATAAGCGCTTTGAAGTTGGCAAAGTGTTTTACTCAGACCAAATCCTTTGAGTTAGATGCTTTTATAATCCCCATTATATAGAAGTGATAACTCTGGTTACATGAGATTACGTGATCTGACCAGCAAATATCGGAAGTAGGATTTGAACTTGACACCTCCTGACTCTGACTCTAGCTCTCCATCTGTTAAGGTCCTGGATTAAATAATCTTTAAAGTTCCATCCAGTCCTGAAATTTCACAATGGCAGATTTTAGTTCAGTGTTTGTCCTTTGTTTTCACTATGTGTATGCCAGGTTTCTGTTCTCTGGAAAATGGGGGGAGGGGGTGAGAGAGGGGGGAATGAAGTGGACAGATTAACAGCTCTGAGTGGCCAGAATGATGGAGGAAAGGCAAAACATCCAGATGCAGAGCATTGGGGGCAGAAGTTAAGTCAGCAGCTGAATGGTGTGGCCCAAGCAACATCTGATCTATTAGACATGCGCCAAGGGTTCTAGGTTTCAGGTGTCAGGTAATTTCATCCATTTTGAAATTCCTTTATCATCACATTCACATAGATACATATGCACACACACAGACACACTTACACAGACACACATATGTGTTTCCATTTATTCCTTAGACCCCTTTCTCCCCTTTACTAATTACACAGTGCTTGCTGCATAGAAGGTAGCTAACAAATACTGACAGATGTAAACTTTCTTTTTAATAGCAAGTTACAGATATTTTAGCAGTAGGTTTACATTTTAACACAAAAATTAAAGAAAAAATGCAGTTCAGTAAATTTTTTTTCAGGCATATACACACACACATATCTAAGTAGCAGTACTATATTTTTAGAATTAAATAAATATGCCTTGTCATCATTACTAGGTTGTTAACTCCTTTGGTTGTTAGGGGAAGTGTGTGTTACTTGATGACTTTCCTAGCACCTAGCCCAGTGCATTATACAGAAATAGAATTAAATATATGAGTTGTATTAATAAGTTAATTGCTATTTTAATAACAGAATTGACTAGATCCAATTTGTTCAATGAGAGATTCTGAGTTAATATTTTTAAAGTATAAAACCAAACTGATTAATCTATCACTTATTTAATTATTACCATTTTCAAATATTTGAGTATCTCCGCTCAACATAATCTCTTTCTTCCCAGAATTGAGAATATAAGCATGATGCACACAGTCAGGCATGTGTGTGCACAAGCAGAAAACTGGTCAGATTCAACATTTGAATATATTAATTGCTAAAAATAATGTTTGCTGGGGCGGCTAGGTGGCACAGTGGATAGAGCACTGGCCCTGGAATCAGGAGTACCTGAGTTCGAATCCGACCTCAGACACTCAATAATTACCTGGCTGTGTGGCCTTGGGCAAGCCACTTAACCCCATTGCCTTGCAAATACCAAAAAAAAATAAAATAATAATAATAATAATAACAATAATAATAATAATGTTTGCAGTCTTGTAGGTTGCTGGGCTGCCATGAGATAGCAAATTCAGCACATATTTATGAAGTTTCTACTAAGTTCAAAACACTTAGTTTTATAGGAATTAACCAAAGAAAGCATTGCTTGAAAAGATTAATTTTCACCTGAATATAAGCTTATGGAAAGTGGTATATGGATGGTTGATTCCTTCAGGCATCATAGGCAACCAAAGAAAGAGTGGATTACATACAGAGCACAGCCAGGACTCAGTGGCAGAGTTTTGGATATATTGGGAAATCAGCATGATAATATTAGGGCATTATAAAGAAGTAGGAGTGTCTTTAAAAAACTACACGAAATGGGGTGGCTAGGTGGCGTAGTGGATAAAGCACCGCCCTGGAGTCAGGAGTACCTGGGTTCGAATCTGGTCTCAGAAACTTTATAATTACCTAGCTGTGTGGCCTTGGGCAAGCCACTTAACCCCGTTTCCCTTGCAAAACCCCCCAAAAAAAATCTACATGAAAGTGGTAGAATACTTTGAAACCTATTTTCAGAAGTGCATATGTATGTTTGTATTTTGGAGATTACGCTATAATGTAAAATAAATCTCACCATTGTATAGACAGTTTTCAAATCACTTTCACCTTCACACTTAAATCTTAACTACCTTAAGAGGTAGTTGGGCAAGAATGAGTAATCCCTTAATTGACCAAAGTCACATAGCTAGGGATGGGTAAGTTCAAAACAAGAGCCTGAATTTTTCATTTCTAATTTCTCTTTCCACTGAATCCTCCTACTCCTTAGTGCAGAAAACAAGAATATTTATCAAGAGAATTGTACTATTAGACATTCTAGTAATTTCTACATTGTCATCATTCCTACAGCCACTACTTGGATTTTTTAGTATCTGTATTTGGAGTAAATGGTTTGCTAACAAATTCTATGACTTACTCTGTATTTTGGTACTCTAAGAAAGATAGGAGTTCAGACAGTAAGCATATTAAAATCTACCATGTGCTAGGTAGGCATTGTGCTTAACAATGAGAAGTTGTATTCTCCTTGTACTTTGCTTTATAAGGAACTCTCTCCAAAAGTGATTATATCTATCCCAATGGGTACAATAATGGAGTAGTTGGTGCAGTTAGTAATAGCTTAGGACAGAACTGGTTTTTTCAGCTACCTGACATCTGCTGCCTTTTTAGAAAAATGGTTCATGAGAAGCATGAACAAGTAATGTGGGAAAATATAAACAATACTTTTAAATATTCCATCTTTACTTTATCACTGAAAATTTATAAAAGGCGTTTTCCATCTTCTTCAATACTACAATCTATTTGTAATTTCACTATCACACACCCTGATGAACCTAGTTAATCAGGTCCTAGAATAACAAGCATATAGTCTGCTTATCTAGCCTGGTGTAACTTGCCAGTGATTAAGCTTCCATAGTAGTTTAAGTTTGAAAACTCATGATCCAAAGCACGTAACTGTAGGTTAAATTTTGTATATTTGAAGGAGACTTAGAGATCGTTTGCCCCAACTCCCTCTTACAGATAAAGAACCTGAGACCCAGAGAGACTAAGTGATTTTTCCCAAGGTCACACAGATAGGTAAGGAAAAAAAGTCAGTATTCAAATTGATGTTTTCCTAATAACAAATCTAGTACCTGTTTTCACTGTGCCACATATTTATCCTTTATCCACTATCCACATATATCCTTTAAGGACTAAGATAAGATGTAGTTAAAGTGTTTAAGTATTCTGTTATGGATGTATTTGATTGTCTTTATAATTCAGTGGTTATGCAGCTCTTTGGGGAAATTCTTAATAAATATTGAAATTTGGCATGTTATTGTTTATTTCCATAGTTAAACACTGAAATAAAATTTCTCTAGGCTTGCTTTTTTTTTCATTGGTTGTTGGGCATCACTTTGCCTCGAACAAGGAGTTATGTAGTCTACAGATTGTTATATAATGATACTATCATTAGATATTATTTCTATTGAACTTTTAGTTCATTTTATTTTTTGTCAGAGATTTTTGTCAATTATTAAGACAGGTTTTTCAAGAAGAAATGTGTCATTTTATGAAGTATGTGCAGTACTAATGTTAGTTTAATCAGTTGCATAGCATTAAAAAATAATTTGCAAATAGTTTTTAAAATGTCAAACTTTACACTAATATTCCAGTAATCCTAAAACCAAGGCTTTCTTTTATAAACATTCAAGAAAACTATACTCTGTTGTTTACAAATTCTAGTTCCTTAATACTTGCTTTATAAAATGTCTTTCAGTTTGGAAATTTGCTTTTTTCAAAGTAATCTTCACTTGGTAAATGAGTATAGAAGGTATACCTATCAATTTTATCAGTCAAAATAATTTTCATATTAATGAAAATCACTTTTTGGTTATTTTTTTTTACCTTGACCCACTATAATCATAAATGTATAAATGTTGTATTATCTTATACTGTTTGTATGTTTTATACAACATAAAAAGAATGAGTTTGTAAAAATTAAGGTAAAAGAGAGGTACAAGCTTTATATGTTAGTGTAACACTCTCACCACATTGCTTTTTTCCTGCTAACTCCACCTGCCTTGCTTTTCACAACAACTGCAAAAAAAGTATTGCTTGCAAGAGAATGCAGGAAATTGTTTTATGCATGAAATGTCTGCATAACTGCTATATGTTGGGGGTAAAAGCATAGGCCAAGACAAATAAATATGCATTTTAGAAATTATTAATGTTATGCTTTTTATCACCCATAATAAAGACAAAAAGTGAAGTTAACCAGCATAGACTTAGAAGTTCTTTTAAAGTATTATTCCAGATGACTGCAATGCACAATTTTTCTACTTTTCTGAAACTAAAATGGCATCCATTTAACATATATTTAATTCTAATTAGTGCCATTTTATACACCTTTTGTCTTTAAAGAGTTCATTTCAAAATTTTTACTTTCTAGCATATCTTCTGTTCCTCACTATGTGTTAGTTTAAATTCATAAATGTATAAGAAAATTTTTAAATGGTTCTCAATACCTTAAATGATTTTAACTGATTTGAATGTTTTATTGTTACCAGTTGAAACTCAGGGATAATGGTTTAAAGATGGATTTATTTTTATATTTTATATGTTACTTTTTTTGCCAAGAAAACTTCATTTCATTGCCCACTTAAACTGTGAAGCCATATGTACTTGCTTTTTATGGAAAAATATGTGAGTTTCAGGGCAAATTCATAAACAGTACAAGTGTGATCCAGATATAAAAAATATTTTAAATTAATCTAAATTTTATGAAAACTGCTTTAGAAAAAAGTGAAGTTGTTGAAAGTAGATAATTTTAAGGAATCTTTCAACACTGGGATCCACCCTTTCTTTACCTCTTGAGGTGAAAAAATAGGCACATTCTCCAAGAGAAATGGGGACTGCCTATTTTTCTTTGAATTTTATTGAATTTGGTGATGACTTTCAGTAAAACCTTTAAAAAATTATTTGTAAATCTGGCTCACACTAGAAGAGATGCTTCTTCTGTAAAGAAATTTGAATATGTTCTTCATCCTGCAGATGATTTAAGCTATATAATAATGTCTGGCTCTTAATTTCTGTAAATGGCATGATACACTACATCTATACAGAATTTTTGACATATTTTAACAAACAGATATTCTTTATTGATTGTTGAACTCAGGTGCCTTCATTTAAAGAAAAATCAATTCCCTTTTAGTAAAATACTATTGGTATGTGGGTGCTAGCCTGGAGAAAATGTTGTATTATGTCTAGCATCTTCTGGAGATGATATCCTGTTCCCTTTCTTTGTTGATATGTCTTTCTTAAACTTTATTGCTCAGAATATCTTTAATGCTAGCCAAGGAGTCAGGGATTTGGACGTTTTTTCATGGACTTCTAAAGCTTTTTTCCCCCAGGTGAGTTAACTGTCAGGTGCAGTCATGCTTTATAAACTCCAGCTTTAAGCATGTATCTAGTTTTTGAAGCTTATGCTTAATATTTTAATAGAAAGTATATTTTAATATAAAAGCCGCAGTTAAGTAAAGTAGTTTTTGTTTTCTTTAAGCTTTTATACTCTACCCTTGCAAAAAAGAATGTAATGATTTAAATTGAAATTGTACTTTATATTTTATGAAGTTGTATTACTTCATTAATTTTAGCCTTCTTGATTATTCAGTTGATTACATGATTTGATTAGAGTTGATTACATGATTGGTAGTTTTTTAGATATGTATCTCCTCCACTGCCTTTTAAGACTGTCATTCTGATTATTTTCATTACTTATTTGCACTTCTACTTGATTACCAGATCAGGAGAAAGAAGCGAAACTCAAATTCAGGTTTCTTATTGTCCTGTTAAACAGAATGCTTTTGCTGTTGTGAGAATACAAATATATTATAAAATGAACAATTAAACAACTTTTCTCCAACCTTGAATAATAGGAAATGTGACACAAAAAGTAGCTTCTTTACTTAATAAATATAAAAGTAATATTTTGAAGAATGTCTGAAAATATTTATATATATATATATATCACAATTTCCATTTAAAATAATTTATACTGTAGACTTTCCTCTCTTATACTAACCCATTGAATAGTGCATTATGACTACTTCAGAAATAGATTTTATTTAACATCAAGAAATAATTGTTTTTATTTTTGGTTTTTATAATGTCCATCTTACATTTACATATATTTATTTTTTCTTTCATGTGCCTTACTCTTAATACCTAGCAATAAATAATTTAACAGTTTCAGATTTGCAAAATGGTTGAAATGTTATCTCATTTTATCCTTTCAATAATCCTTTGAGGTAGGTAGGTACTATTATTAACCCTGTTTTACAGATGAGGAAATTAAGATAAGTTAAGTATCTTGCTCTGAGTCACACAGCTAATATGTTTTTCAGACAGAATTCAGGATAAAATAAAGAGGAAACTGAAAACCTTGAATCTCTGATATATTTTTGAATTTACTACAGCTATTTTTTTTATAAATGCCCACTTAAAAATGTTTACTAGTAAATATTGTTTGTCTGATAATGCTACTTAGATGTCTGAATGTGTGGGTACATTGTATAGCTTATATTGAAAATCAACTTTGCAAATGTCCAAAATGTATATTGGCTTAACTCTTAATGTGTATATGAATATATTTAAGAAATTTTTGTATTCTGTATCTTACAATGATATTGTGTTATAATGGATAGAAAGCTTTGGAATCTGAAAGTTTGGGTTCAGATTCTTCATCTGACACATACTGACTGTGTGATTCTGGACAGGCTACTTAACCTTTTAATGCAATCCATGAAGGAAGGTACCAATCTACACTGGGAAAGGAATTCCTTATTTTGGGACCACCTCACACTGCTGAAATCATAGATCTGGTCCCAAAAAATGCACACATACACACACACACACACACACACACACACACACACACTGAATTAGAGCAAGCATTGAAAATATTTACTTGCATGTAGCTTGTATCTTCTAATTTGTACAAACTGTATGACACTTTTAGGGAATGTAAAAAAGAAAATTCTGTTTAATGGTATAGTGAGTACAATAAATACAAATTTGCAAATTGAATATTTTCTTGATATAGTTTTTCTTGTTTTAAGGCAGTTGGCATTTAGAACCTTGATAGTTTTACAAACTCCTTTTTTAGGTTATAATATGTTTCAGCCCTTATCTGAATGATTCATCGCTAAACTAAGCAAAAATTCCAATTCCAAAAATTGCTCGGAATGATCTTTCGCTATATAATAATCTATTAGCTACTTTATTTTCTTTTAAAAAATCATATATTGGCTTTTCCTTTCAATGTGTTTGGGAGGGGTTTTTGGCTAATAAAGCCATAATTTTCTGTACATCAAAAGATCATAAGATTATACTAGTTTACAGAGGCTTTGTCATATTGGTCTCTATAATACTTTAACACTTTACAGATATTGCATTAGGAGTGTAAAAAGGTTAAACAAAATCAATTTGGGTATAACTCTTGCTTGGCACTCGAGAGGTGTAAATGTTGAACCTACATGTTGGTTTGGCAGCAGTGTTGAAATCTGAACTGAAAATCCGTATCAATTTTCTTACTCATTAAAATGGTCATGGAATCAGTGCTAATGCTAATGAGAACTAGCATTTATGTACTACTCTGAAGTAAGCAAAGCACTTCAGGTGTTGTCACAACCACCTATGAAGCATGTTCTGATTCTTAACCCCATTTTCTAAGGAAGAGCTTGAGGCAGAGAAAATTAAAATCATATACCAGTAATTCTTAGAAGCAGGATTTGTACTCAGGTCTTTTGACTCTAAGACCTGATTCCATCCACTTTGCCACCCATCAACCTTATAGCACAGTAAATGAAAAACATTTAGAATTCAACAGAAAACTGTTAAGTTCAGGCCTCAGACTTCTTAGTTCCTTTTGGAACAATAACATAAACAGTCACTTTCTTACATACAGTGTGTTGTTTGTTTTCTTTCTAAAGAAGAAATCCTTGTACCTGTTTTAACTGCTTGTAATAAAAGTACAAGATGTTTTAATATAACATTCATATATATACATGTATGTATATATGTGTATATACATATATGTATGTATGTGTGTATATATACATATACACATATATATATATTTAAAGACTGTGACCATGACTCTTCAAACACAGTAAGTGCCACATCATTGTTTTCCTTTGGTGGTGAAACTTTAAATTGGTTAAATTATATAGGCCTTCATGATGCAATTCCATCAATATTCACTTATATACACATAAATATATTACCTATATGCTGCTAAAATGTAGGCCTTTCCCCCATATCTCTCAGTAGAAAGCTAGCTTTGGATACTTCATGATTTTTCTTGATAAATAATTTTCATTTGGAAATGGGGGATAATGAAGTTCTGAGCCTTCCCAACATAGCTATTCTGAAAATACATTACCATAAGTCAATGATTTAAAAGTTACAAAGAGTAATTATAGGGAAAGCATTGTGATTTCTCCTACAAATAATAACATGTTTCATAGTGAAAATACAACTAAATTATTCTCTTGTGATTTGTTTGCAAGAACTTACCTTGTTAAAGTTCTTAAATCTTTAATGTTGAGTGTTTTTTTTTAATTGAAACATTTATACTATCGGTTCCCAGAAGCTATATTTTTCTTTACTTTTCTCACTTTGATCTTTCTTTTTTTCTGGGAAAGTATGGAATATTGCTTTTTAAGAAATGGAACTCTATGACTCTGCCAGGTTCTTTTTGCAATGTCCTTTGTTAGAGTAATCATTTTAATGATACTGGAAAAACAACCTGCCCATTGTTGTGGGCAGAATTTAAATCCCAAATCCTTCTCAATTCCCTTCTCTGAAAAGTTGTATTTGTATGTGTTGCTGGGCCCTTCCTTTTGTCTTCAATTCCATTTTTAAAGCCTCTCCAAGAAAGGAGAAAGGTCATTTAATTGTTAAATTAACCATCAAGAATTTACTATGACATCTAAATGAATATTGTCATTTTGATATGGGTTAAATTTTTCTCCTTTGAAATTATGTAAAATTAGTCATGAATTTTGTTATGTTTTTGTTTTCAATTTTTTTAGGAAACTAAGTCTAATACTGAGGATTTTTTCAAAGACCTGAATTCCCGCTGCCCACAAGAAGCAGTGATGCAAGAACAAGATATGCCATTCCTCCGAGGTGGGCCAGGAGTGTATAAGGTAGTGAAGACGGGACCATCAGGTCACAACATCAGAAGCTGCCCTAACCTTAGAGGTATCCCAATTGGAATGTTAGTACTGGGAAACAAAGTCAAGGCAGTGGGAGAGGTATGATTTCTTGTAGCTTCATGACTTCTTAGATATCTATTTAATATAATTCAGCAAAAGCTTCACCTCCTTCAAAAGGTTGGCATTTTCATCTCAGGTTTTTAAGTATTACTGTTTATATTTAGACCTTGACTTGTATTAGAAATGCTAATGTAACTTTCTTAATGTTTTCTTTTTTGTAATCTTATTTTTTCCTCCTGATTGCCTTAGTGAGATAAATACTTATTAATAAAGCAACTATTTTATGTAAAATCATCAATATTCATCTTTTTTCAGTTTTATAAATGTATTACAGCAAATTAACAGCTTCAAATAATTATTACATTGCGAATCAGTGTTAAATTAACTCAATGTAGTAAAATTTTTCAAGTTTCCAGTGATATGACCAGTACAGAAGAGGGCCTGTTTCTTTGTACCCATTCATCTGTCGGTTTGAAGTCCCTGAGTGAATACAATAACGAATCTTCCTAAGCTGCCATTTGCCTCTTCAAATGAACTTGAAGATGTAGTGTGTCATGGTATTTCTTAAAAATCATCAGGAATGTTCACTAAAAGTAAAAGTCCTGCAGACATACACACTAAACAATAGAGGTTGTGTTGTAACATTTGACATGCCAAAGAAAGCTTACACATTATGTGCTAAAGTCTTAAATTCAGAGTTTTCTTCACAATTCAAGATAGATTTGTTTTTTAGATTTTTTTAATCTAAAGTCATAAATCAGTATAATGTTTTAGAAAATATTTAATAGAGATGATTTTGTGTTACCTCAGGCTGTGGCCTTAATTTCAGAAACTTGTTATTTTGAGACAGAAATTAATTGGAATTACTATATTACTAAAGTATTTTACTGGCTTTCAACACTAAGTATTCAAAGATTAAAGAAAATCAACCATGCTTTTTGTGTATGTACACCAGGTAACCAATTCTGAAGGTACATGGGTTCAGCTGGATAAGAACAGCATGGTAGAGTTCTGTGAGAGTGATGAAGGAGAAGCATGGTCCTTAGCTAGAGACAGAGGTGGAAATCAGTACCTCCGACATGAAGATGGCAAGTTATTTTAAATTTGATTCAAAATAATTGTAGAGTATAAATTTTTTGTGTATGGCATTATGTGTTTTAAATTTTTTCCAAGTAAAATCAAAATGGGGAGATTAAATATCTATTTATAATGGTTGGTTTTTAAGTAATTGGGGAGTGAAATAAACTAAAACAATGAAAGGAAAAAAATATGAAAAGATTTTAAGTTATCAATTTCTAACTTAATGTTTATATTGTAAATATTAATTTTATCTGATTTATTCTTTTGTACCAGTCCAGGGCTGTAGGTTTTACCCTTTCTACTACTAGATGGAAGTTCAATTTTCAAACCACCAATCGCAGTACTTCTCCCAGGCAACTTCATTTGATACAATTTTCTCTTATAGAATAAATTTTGAATAAACATGACCTTTTAGAACTGTGAAGGTATTTAAAATGATTCTTGAAATCGGTGATCTGAAGATAGTGACTGCTCTTTTTTTTCACTATAATAATAAAGCAAGTAAAATAGAGGACATCTAAGAAATGCAACAAAAGTAATCATTTAAACTGAACAAATTATATCAATTTGCTCATGCTATGATTCTAAAAATGTATCTCCTTATTTCATTTCTTTTATAAAAATACCAACTGTTCACTTATATTCTGTCCATTTATATTAGTAAAGAGAATTTCTAACAAAATTTTATCAGTAGTAAACTTTTAACATGAATAATTTTAGTGAAAAATTATACTTTATCCATACCAAAGTCATACTAAAAGTCATAGTAGAATAAGGAAAAAACCCTCACTAATTTATGATAATAATAGTAAAGAAAAAATTATCTGAATTAAAACAAGCCAGTTTTAAATATAATTTTAATTTAAAAATAATATAAATTATAAATATAAATTCATTTCAAATATAATAACTATTATAAACTTGTAGATTTTTACTAATCATTATAATTGTTGAGATAGGTTAACAAAAATATTTTTATAGTAAAAATAAAAAACAATTTAAACAATATCCTTGATGAATAGAGTATAGGCTTAAAATTAGAAAAATCTGTATTCAGTTTCTGCTACTTTATGGCCATGTAACTCTGAACAAGTCACTTAACCTCAGTGTTCCTCCTGTAATGACCTAACATTTGTCAAAGAAGTCATGGGCACTGTCTTTGTCAATGGAGAAGGTTCTAATACTGGAAGGTAACTATAGTGTCAAAAATCACTTTTTTTAATAAGCTTGTTTTTTTAATGTTCTATAATCTAATAATTGAGTATAGGGGAACATTATTCTACAAGGTGAAATCATGCCTCAGTAATTTATTGAATTCCTTGAAGATTTCACATAGATATGTGATCATAACTAATGCTTACTGTTTTAAATTTGCAAAGATTTTTTTTCATTAAGGACCTTGTGACATAAGTGGTACAATATTATCCCCATTTTACAAATGAAGAAATTGAGGTTCTGAAAAATCATTTACCCTTCAAATGAGGCCTTTTTTTAATGTTGTCTTTTTATTTTAACACCATAGCATTTCCTGATACAGTCCACCACCTAGGCCTACAAAAAACATCCCTCTGGTGAAAGCTTTTAGGAAGAACATTTTTAATATCAGAAAATTTTACAGACTGTATTATGGCAGCTATATTTTTTCATATCCCACAATTGAACAAAAATTAATTCAGTAAGGCTTTTAAAGAACATCATCCATATGCTTTTAAAAACTTGTAATAGGGGCAGCTAGGTGGCGTAGTGGATAAAGCACCGGCCTTGGAGTCAGGAGTACCTGGGTTCAAATCCGGTCTCAGACACTTAATAATTACCTAGCCGTGTGGCCTTGGGCAAGCCACTTAACCCCATTTGCCTTGCAAAAAAAAAAAGCCTAAGAAAAACTTGTAATATATACATATATAATAGATTTTGTGTGTGTGTGTGTGTGTGTGAGACACTGTCTCTGAATATTGATACTTGAACACCTTGTAAGTGATTCCAGAATCACTCAAGGAAGGGGTTCTACTATCACTACCACCAGTTTGAGAACCTATTGTCTTAAGATTTCTGTGATTCTTGTCATAATAGTAACAGTTCAAACAATCATAGGCTCATCTATTCAAAGCTGTAAGAGCTCACAAAGACCATTGAGTCCAACTCCCCCACTTTCTAGATGAGGAAGTTCAGGCTGGGAGTATTTGAGTACCACAGGGTCACAGGTAATTTACTGGCAAAACTAGAGTAATATTCAAGTACTCTGACTCAAGTGAGCATTCTTTCTAGTGTTATCACCTCACCTCCTTGAAGTATATACAGTAATTAGGGAACTGCGAAAATGAGGCAAGATGATTAAGGCCTGAACTATCACTTATTCAAAGACAATTTGAGCAGGCAGCATTGTTATAATTATCCATTTGGTCATTTTTATATTTTCCTCCAGTTTGCAAAGTATTTTGGAGGGAAAAAACTCCTAGGTCCTTTCATTTCAAAAATGGGAGTATAGCTATTGTTATAGACATTATTTCAATTTCCTGACAGGTTCTAGATTTCATAGACTTAGAATGGATAATTGAAGGTAGTTTTTTTAAAAGCTTTCATTTAATGTAATATACCCAAATTGTGACCTTTTTAAAGTGGTTACTTGATAGTCAAGGGTATTGTCAGATATGCAGAGATATTTAAGTAAAGGTCTGGAAGAACTTCAGAACTTCCAGGTAGTATTATGTTTGCTGTATAAAAGTTTTAACAGTAAAATTAATAATGAGTTCAAGTGAAATATACTTAATTCCAACTCATTTTCTTTTTTTTTTTTTTAGATTTTTTCAAGGCAATGGGGTTAAGTGGCTTGCCCAATGCCACACGGCTAGGTAATTATTAAGTGTCTGAGACCCAATTTGAACCCAGGTACTCCTGACTCCAAGGCCGGTGCTCTATTCCCTGTGCCACCTAGCTGCCCCTCCAACTCATTTTCAATAGGAAATATTTAAATATAGTAAACTTGACTATATACTCATTTATAGTTAGTTGAAAGTAGTCCTAAAAACAAGAGAATGGGTTTTAGGTTCATGATAGTACCAGATACAAATTTTATAAAATGTTGAATGCACTCTATAATGACAAGTTGAAAACCATTACATTTTTCTAAGGAAAATTATCCCTATGTGATGTTTAGATGTTTTTACCAAAATAGTTTTGATGTTTTGCTCTTAGTTTTGGAATGGCACAGACTGAACACAGAAGTTTATTCAAAATTATAATTTTTAAGATTGAAACCTTTAATTTTTTTTAAAATCTTGCACCAGTATATAACCCTCATAAATTAAGTTGAGACTCTTTATTTATTGGGGGGGGGGGGGGTTGCAAGGCAGTGAGATTAAGTGACTTGCCCAGAGTCACACAGCTAGGTAATTATTAAGTGTATTTGAACTCAAGTCCTCCTGACTCCAGAGCTAGTGATTTGTCCACTGCACCATCTAGCTGCCTTGAGTTGGGATTCTTTAATTTAAATCAGAAAGTTGTAATAAAAGTAATGCAAACCAGTAAGAAGTTAAAATTAAATTTGTGCTTGTTGACTTTTGAATCTGTATTCTTAGGCATAAAACTGGACATTCTGTAGAAGTTAATACAAATACAAGAATCTCACATATATACATATACTCATCTTTGTGTGTGTATGCTGTACTCTAAAAAGTGAGCCTCTCTAAAAGGGAGAAGGGTGTTTTAAAATAGCATCCCAATTGACATTGTTGGTTAAATAGAGAAAATACTGCTTGTATAATTATAGCAGAATGGAATAAGGGGCAGGGAATAAGCATTTATTAACTGACTACTATATGCTGAGCATTTTACAAATATTATCTCCTTTGATCCTCTCAGCAATCCTAGGAAGTAGATGCAGTCATTAGTCCTATTTTACAATTGAGGAGATTGAAGCAGACTAATTATACAACTTGCCCAGGTTCACATGATTCAAATGTTTTGAACTTGGTTCTTCCTGTCTCCAGATGCAACACTCTATCCACTGCACCACCTGGCTGCCATAATTCTTTCATAAATAGGTGGACATATATGTGTATGTGTGTACACACAAAAATTAACGTTTTTGCTATGTTTTTGTATGTGTACCTATTATAAAATGTTGATGTGCCAGATACTTTTCTGCTGCAACGTAGTAATATAGACACATACATATTACACATATGTTATGTGCATGTGCGTGGTCTTCTAATTTGATGTAGAAAATTCCCTCAATTGATGCAAACTACAATTTTTCTGTAACCTATAACCTTGAAGAGATAGGTAGAGCCACTGAGAGTTTTAAGTGGTTTGTTTGTTCCTCATATGTCAAAAGTGAATCTTAAACCAGGGACTTATTGACTCTAAAGAGAGTCCTCTGTAATTCCACCACCCTGTGGATTCTTTTATGTAAAATAGAGATTAACATGTATAAGAGTTGAAAAATATTCTCTTTTCATTGGATACTGGACTTCTACAGATGCAGTTGATAAGTAAATTTTAGCTTCCTATTAACATAACCACTTCAACACTAATCCAAGAACCAAGCCCTTTATCTACACTGCTTTATCTACACTAGACCATTCTGAGGTTGGAGGGAGAGGGCGATGCTTTCTTTTCCGTTCAGGATACTATTCATGGGTGTTTTCCAGAGGAAACTTGCTACTGCTGAAATATCTCAGACTGAAGAATATTGCCTTAAGGGAAGTACTAGGATTGGTTTTTTGAAAAAAGTCTACAATGCTGGTAAAGGGGTAGACCGTACAGTACCACTGGTACAGCAGAATTCCAATTTAAGGTAGGAAAATAATATTACACCACTCTCCCAAGTTCCATTTCCTATTTAAAAGGACATTGCCTTTTTAAAAAATATTTTAAAAATTTATGTGCTAGTAATTGAATTAACACATCTCTTTTCCTCTAGAAATTTTTCCGTTTTATTTGTCAAATTGTTAAAAAAAATTAAGGCATAACTGGAATCAGTAAAATTATTTTTATTTACTTAAGGCTATTTCTTTTAGTGTCATCATGCAAAACGTTTAATAGATATAGAAATGAATGTCATTGTTCCTGGATTTATTTTGTTTAATACATTAAAAGATAAATGCCATATGATATTATTGTTATCTATTTAGTTACTATTAGGTGATTAAACAGAACATAGCTATTTCATAAAATAAAAAATTATAGTGGAGGGATGTAACTTCCTCTCTCACTACCACAGGAAATGTTATAAAAAAAGCTAGCATACTTTGAATTTCATTTTGCACTTCAGAAATAAGGAAAGTGGACTTCTTTTTATAAACAATAAAGGTTGCCTAATGAAAAAGTAGGAGTTATCAAATGTAAATGCTTGTATTATTTTTTTCAAAACTGAACTTCACAAAATTTGATATTTTTTCTTCTTGTTAATACAAATAACAGATAGCATATGAGAGTCTAATTCTGTAGCTATGCCTTGTCTTCTAGAACAAGTTCTTCTGGATCAGAATTCTCAGACTCCTCCTCCAAGCCCCTTCTCAGTACAAGCTTTCAATAAAGGGGCAGGTAACAATGCCCAAGGATTTGATTATGGACTTGGGAATAACAAAGGTAAGTATTAAGATATTTTAAAGTGGACTTTTAATTTATTTTCATACCTAACTTTACTACTTCTATATTGTTTCTCACCTCTCAAAATATCTGATTCTGAAAGACTAAGTTATTTCAATTTAAAATTACTATTTGGATGATAATATAACTGACCACATTTTAATGTGTTCTTTTAATACATGTTAGTAAAAAAAATTGAGATAATTTGGTTCTTACATTTTTGCTGTTTCAAGGGCTTTTCTGTATATAAAAAGCTTAAAGAGAAGGAATCATAATTTGGATTATCAGTTAAAAATTAACCTAATACATTAACAAGGAAATTGTATAAACTAGTTTCATATATTGATTCTGTTGAATAACAGAGGAAGTTCTTTTATGTTAGCAATTCATTTAGTTCATTTAGGTTGAAATAAAACACTTTAAAACCTTAAATGCTATATGTGTCAGCTGTTGATATTATTGTTATTACATGGGTGTGTTTACATTATAGACAGATTTAGAAATAGAAAAAACCTTCAAAATCATCTTAATCCTATACTCTTGTTTTCTATTTATGGAAACAGACCCAGAGAGGCAAAATGAGTTGCACAAAGTGATGAAGGTAGTAATTGGCAAGCCAGGACAGGATTCTTTAAATCTAGATTCAGTTCTCTTGGTATTATGCCATGCTTTCTCTGGTGTTATTTAGGAAGAAATTAGATCTTTTTAAAGGGATAAGTAAAAACTATAAAATCTCAATTCAGGTTAATAGTGTAGGGTAGAATTATTAATAGAGTACAATAGAAACATAATTCAAAACAAGTTTCATAGAGCATATATACTTTTGACTTAGAAATATACATAAATATTTCTTTTGACGTGCTTCTGGCTCTCACTTATTTTAATAACCAACTCATTTGGGTGTTTGACAGAAAGAACAGAGTTGTACACTTGTAAAATTTAATAATAAACTTGTAAAAGAGGGAAAGAACTTGACCATCTCATTTTATGCGTGTGTACATGACAATATAATGCCAATACTTAGCTTTCTTAGCCAACTAAGAACAGTTAAATATTCAGCAAATTTAAAAAACCAATTTGCTTTCTTACTATTACTTTCTTAATTAATTCCCTTTATGTTTTTGTGGTAGAAGTGTAGCCATAGAATTTCCATTTGATCATTTCTCATGCTTTAGGGGATAATCACTCATGAAAACTGTCTTTAGCTATCCCATTTTACATTTATACAAGAATATATTTAGGTCTTATTTTCCCTTTTATAATCTTTCTGCCACCCTTCTGCTGTAATTAAAAATCTCATTGTTTACTAACTCCTATCCAGCTTTTTAAAAACTTTTAAATATTATCAGATCATTCAAAGTTCATGCAATTGTTATTTTTAAACAAATGTAATTTTAAAATATCAAATAACATGAATAAATGAAAAAGGAAAATTAATTTTTATTCACTAATTCAGTGCATTAAATAAATACTATTGAGAAAGACAGAAAACCAATGTGATATTGATAATGATAGATTTATTCCCAAATAGCACATAATGTTTGGTAGTATTTTTAAATTGGGCAAAGAAATTGATGAAGTTCAATATAACCTTTATTTTATATATATTTCTAGTTTCCTGATGAATACATTTAATCATATTTATTATCTATTTGTATTTATTAAAATATTCGGTAACAGTTCCATCTTTTAAACTACTGATATTATAAAAATATTATAAATATATTATTAAACATTTCTCTAACATAAGATTTTAATTCTTAAGTTTCTTTACATAATTAATCTTTTGTTGTGTGACTCAATAAAGTACAATAGAAATGAGTTCATATCCCTGCTAATCCATCTTTTATTGATAGTCTTGAGATTTTAAGTTTCAGAAATGAATTATAGCTAGAAAATCTTTAGGATCCATTTAGTTATTTATTTAAATTTTCACTTAGCAATTTTTATTTATAATTACATGCTGGAAGCTCTAGGACAAAGAAGGAAGATGTTTGAATTGAATTGCTTACTTTCCCTTCTTAAAGGTTTGCAGTATTCACAAGTGATGAATCATCTTGAATTAATTTTTAAAAACATCTTTTAAGATGTCAGTAACAACTAGATTTTCTTTGGGGGGAAGTAGTTTGTAAATGTCATGACAGAAGAAAACAGAGACATTTAAATCCCAATAAGTTCTGTCCCTTAAAATTAATTTCTTAACAGACACTGAAAATTGGACAACTCTAGAACAAATGCCTATCTTGAATAAGTGGTGTATATCTCAGATTATTCAGAAGTGGTACAGGTTTCATTCTTCTTCTAAATGAATTGTATGTATGTCATGTTGGGCACTGTAGAGATATATCGACATCACATAAAAGACAGCCCCTCACCTATATAATTTGTATCTATGTTTATAAAACATTGAATGAATGAGCTGAGATTTTTCAAACTGCTATTTGCTTTTCCCTGTTATTAATATATATATATAGTGTGTGTGTGTGTGTGTGTGTATATATATATATATATATATATATATATATATATATATATATATATATTCAGATTTAGATTTGAATATTTAAATGAAATTAGTGCCAAAAGTAAGTTCTCATTTTAAATTTGGTTGGGTTTTATTTTTCATACTGTCAGAGTTGATCCCTTCATCTTGATATTGGTTGTTGCCACCTGTCATAGATAACTTACACTGGCAAAGTTTTAATCCGTGATTGACTTAATCCGAACATTAGCAGCACCATTTATTCTACCATTTTGGATGTTGATTAATAACAGGTTGTAGTGTTGACTGTTTTGCCCACTGCAGGTGACCAACTGAGTGCCATACTGAATTCCATTCAGTCACGGCCCACTCTCCCAGCTCCTTCCATCTTTGATCAAGCTGCAAAACCTCCCTCTTCCCTAGTCCACAGTCCATTTGTGTTCGGACAGCCCCTTTCCTTCCAGCAGCCTCAGCTTCAGAGTAAGTCTGTCAGCATTAACCTGCCTCATAAGTCCATTTCTGAAGCTTTGCCATTGCTATAACAATCTGAGTTGTTTATCAGCTACTAATTGTCCATGGGTTCACCATATGGGTTATGTTTAAGGTTAGGGTTTTTTTTTTTTCCCATTTTTAAGCATATAAATAATTCCCATAATTTGTTCTTGTGCTAAGACTTTTTGGGTTTTTTACCGTATATGTTGGGATCACTTTATTTTCCTATATTCTTTTATTCAATTTAGTTTCTTCAAGTTCAGCATTACACTTTGCATTCTGATTCTAGTACAATTAAAGATAGCTTATATCTTTGCAAAGAAATTATTTTAAATGTTATTTTTTAAACAAACTTAAAGTTTGAAATTTCCTTATAAAAATAAGAAATATTAATTGCAAGCACTAGTGTAAATGCATTCAATTAGTTTCCAAACATAATTATGATATAAATAAAAGTATAACATACTTTTGATCAGGGAGGACAAATGAGTTTTGTATATGTGAAGGATATCTGAAAAATAATATACTGATATTTTCAGATTCTTTCAAGTATATTACTCCTTTGAATTGCAATATAAAACGAGGTATAAATTTTGTTTTTGTTTTTGTTTTAATGAAATTTACTAAATTGGCAAATGGGGGGAAATATGACTTATAGCTACTTTTACATTTTTTTATTACAACTCTGTAAGGTGATCAGAGATGTGCTATTTATAAAGAATATTTAGTTGAGCATTTCACAGAAATAGGCATGGACAGAAAGCCTTACCAAGTAGAAAATAGAAACTTGCTTGTCAAATAGATTCAGAAATACTTTTTGAATCATTTGTATCATGAAAAAAACTAAGTTATGAAAGAGGAAAAGGATGTATGAATGTGGCATTTCAGATTAGAAATTATTCCCATATGCACTTAGGCAAGTGAATGGAAAGCTTTAAAATCAAGACCAAAAAAACAAAATAGAAGAAAATTCAAAACCAACATGGAAGTGAAATTAATTAGAAATGAAAATTATTTCCCATTTTTGGAGTAGCAAGGAGTTCAAAAATGGATTAATATGCATATTTGACCAAGTTATAATTGTAAGCTTTGGAAATAAAATAAATCAAAGAACTGTTCTTAAGAAAGTTCAAAAGAAGAAGTTAGAAAAAAATTTGAAAAGTAATTAAAAATTTTCATATAAGTTTTAACTCCCCATACCCTTTATTGGAAGGCCCAAAAGAGGCATGCATTAAACATGTATTTAAAAGCCTTTTTCATAGTCTACCAACTACCAACTTGGAATAAATTTAAAATAAAGTTATGATAATTAAAAACTGTGTATCTTGTGTTGAAAGTGATTGAGTAACTAAGATTGTTTTCAGACTTCTTAGTTAAACATTGTTCTTTGTAGTTGCCCACATATTCACTAGTGCCTGCCTTTTTCAAAAAAAAATGGAGATTTATATGTAATTTTTTATGACAGCCTTCTGCTACAGTACTTTTTACTTTAGTTTTGAAATTGGGGTTTTTATTTTATTTTATTCAGTTTTCTTAAGACTTTTTTTACAGGAAAAATATTTAAAGACAATAAGTATTTTATTTCCCAAACTCAAAAAATAGCCTTATTCTTTAATGTAATATCAATTAAAGTTATTTAGTATCTCAGCAAAAATGTTTATACAATTTTCAGTAAACTAGAGTTCTGTTAATAACATATTAAGTTATTTTAGTTTGTGTTTATTATTACTCAGAATATTTAAGTAAAATACATTTTATTTTCCTTGAGACTCATTTTGCTCACTGCTTGCTGTAAATCTTTTTGTCATATATTTTGTGACATAAAGGAATTTATATAATCAGTCTAGAAAATGCTTATATATGAAAGACCAAATTCATTAGTTGTCATTACATTATAAGGAAAAACATATTAAACAGGTTTTGTGTGTATGTATTTTAAGATTTTCTACTTATATAGCCTAAGTATTATGTTTAAACTTTGATAACACTATTTTTCCTTTGAAGGAGATTTAATTTTCAGAGTTTAACAATTTGATGAAAAACCACTTATTTGTCTGTTAGAAAATCTTGGAAGATTTGGCAAATTTGAATTAAATTCAAATGAAGGTTATTTTAAAACACCTTTTATAAAAGGCAGAATTGACCCTTACTACTAATCGAATAAAACATTTCATGTGTGAAAAGGTTTTTTTATTTAACCTTGTGTAAACATTGTTTTAATAGAATAAAAGGTTCTCTAATTTTATATTTTATATTCTACAAAGTACCTTAATTATTTTAGCTTATTTTTCTAATTAAGAAGATTAAATCCGGGGACAGCTAGGTGGCACAGTGGATAGAACACTGACTTTGGAGTCAGGAGTACCTGAGTTCAAATCCGGCCTCAGACACTTAATAATGACCTAGCTGTGTGGCCTTGAGCAAGCCACTTAACCCCCATTGCCTTGCAAAAAAAAAAAAAAACAAAGAAGATTAAATCCAGAGGTAAAATATAAACCTTTTGTTGTTAATACTCAGGTTATATTAAAGAATTCATAATTCTCTTCTGAGTTTTCATTATTATTTTAATTTTCAGACTTCAAAATGAATTGCATGTTTTTTTAGAATTCTTTGATTTGGAGTTCTGAAAAATCAGAATAAGATCTTGATCTTCTAATTGCCTTTTATTGTTGAAGTCCCAGGTTTTTGGATTGGGTTTTTTTTTTGTTATTTTTGTCTTGGGAAGCAGTTCTTCTCTGCATCCCCTGCATATCTAGCAGAGTATCTAGTACATAGAAGATATTCCATAAATATTTTCTAAGTTATGATGAAAGATTGATAGAAAAATTGACTCAATATTTATATGTTCTCCATATTAGTGCTTTTTAGAGTGAGTCCCTTCATTATTTCTATGCAAGATAGTAATGAATCTCAAACACTTATTTTTATTTATTTATTTATTTTAAGAAAGATTTTATGTTGAGTTTTACTATTTTCCCCCATTCTTTTTTTAAATTTTTTAAAATTTATTTTTTACTCTCATTTTGTACAAATTTTTTTATATTAATAAAATATTCTTGTTTACATGTAAACAAAATACCCCTCCCCCCATGAATGTAGATAGACTTGCTTGGACGAAAAAAGGAAAGGGGAGAGAAAAATATTAAAATTTAAAAAAATAATAGTAATAATTGTAGGTATGGCCAGGTGGCACAATGGACGAAGCACCAGTCCTGGAGCCACGAGCACCCGAGCCCACATCCAGCCCCGTAGACCCAACAGTCAACCAGCCATGTGACATGCAAGCCACCGGATCCCCACCGCCCTGCAAAAACCAAAAAAAAGAAAGGAAAAAAAGACCCAAAATAAAATAAAATAGTAATAATAGTAGGGGTGGCTAGGTGGCAGACAGAGCATTGGCCCTTGAGCCAGGAGCACCTGGGTCCAAATCCAGCCCCAGACACCCAAAGATCACCCTGCTATGTGACCCCAGGCAGGCCACCCAGCCCCACTTGCCCTGCACCCTCCCCCAAGTAATAATAACAAAAAATGTGCTTCAGTCTTTGTTCCAACACCAATAACTCTGTCACAGGTGGATCACATTCTTTATGATAAGTCCATCACAAAAGTTATTTCCATATTTTTCCAGTGTTGCCATTGCTGATCACAACTCCCTCCTTTCTTATTTCTCTACTACCATGTACTATATTTTCTCACTTCTTTCACTCTGACTCTGCTGTAGGCTTGCTGAGTGGCGCAGCAGACAGATCCTTGGTCCTGGGGCCAAGAAGCCCTGAGTCCCCATATCACCCCTTAGGCCCAGAATCCACCTGGCCCTATGGCCCCGGACAGGCCTTCCAATCCCAGCCCCTTGCAAGAAGTAAAAAAGAAAATGTGTTATATCTGACCACTCTCCCCCCATGGTCCATCCTCTCCTCCTTTATTCACATCCCCACCCCTTCCCCCTGTCCTCCCCTCCTTCTTACTCCAGATGTCTATACTCCATTGAGTATATTTGCTGTTTCCTCTCCTAGCCACCTCTGATGAGAGCAATGGTTCCCTCATTCCCCCTTGCTTCCCCCCTTCCCTATCATTGCAATAGCTCATTGTAATAAAAAAAAATCTTATTATGTGAAATATCTTGGACTATCCCCCCTCTCCTTTTTCTTTCTCCCATTCCATTTCCCTTTTTTTCCTATTGACTCCATTTTTACACCATATATTATTTTCAAATTCAGCTTTCTCCTGTGCTTCAACTATAAAAGCTCCCTCTACCTGCTCTATTAACTGAGAAGGTTCATATGAATATTATCAGTATCATTTTTCTATACATGCAGTTCATCCTCATTAAGTCCCTCATATTTCCCCTCTCTCCTCCAATCTCCATGCTTCACCTGAGTCCTGTATCTGAAGATCAAACCTTCTGTTCAGCTCTGGCCATTCCAAAAGGAACCTTTGAAATTCCCCTGGTTCATTGAAAGTCCATCTTTTTCCCTGGAAGAGGACATTCAGCCTTGCTGGGTAGTTCATTCTTGGCTACATTCTAAGCTCTTTTGCCTTCCAGTATATTGTATTCCAAGCCCTACGAGCTTCCAATGTAGCTGCTGCTAAGTCCTGTGTGATCCTGACTGCAGCTCCACGATATTTGAACTGTGTCCTTCTGGCTGCCTGTAATATTTTCTCTTTGACTTGGGAGTTCTGGAACTTGGCTATAATATTCCTAGGGGTTTGTTTTTTGGGATCTCTTTCTTGGGGGGATCAGTGGATTTTCTCCATTTCTATTTTGCCCTCTGCTTCTAGAATATCAAGGCAATTTTCCTGTAGTAATTCTTTTAAAATGATGTCAAGGCTTTTTTCCTGATCATGACTTTCAGGTATTCCAATAATTTTTAAATTATCTTTCCTAAGTCTGTTTTCCATATCAATTGTTTTTTCAATGGGATATTTCACATTTTCTTCTAATTTTTCATTTTTTTGGTTTTGAAGTATTGATTCCTGATTTCTGGTAAATTCATCAATCTCCCTGAATTCTATTCCTTGTCTGAAGGATTTGTTCTCCTCAGAGAGTTTTCTTATCTCTTTTTCCATCTGGCCAATTTTGCTTTTTAAAGCATTCTTCTCCTCAATAACTTTTTGAACTGTTTTATCCATTTGACCTAAGCTGGTTTTTAGCATGCTATTCTCTTCAGCATTTTTTTAGATTTCCTTGACTAAGCTGTTGACTATCTTTTGCCTGTCTTTATATTTTTATTACTACCATTCTCCACTGACCTGCCAAAATGACCTTCCTAAAATGTAGTCTGGCTGTTTGTTTCTTTGTTCTCTCTCTCTCTCTCTCTCTCTCTCTCTCTCTCTCTCTCTCTCTCTCTCTCTCTCTCTCTCATTATAAACATAAATAAATAACCATGCACATACAAGCTTCTTTCAAGATTTCATTCTTCCGCAGGCTTTTCCTGGTCCCACTACTAGTGCCTTCTCTCTGAAATTATCTTCCATCCATCCTGTATATTTCTTTTATATATACATAGTTGTTGGAATTTTTCCTTGCCCATTTTTATCATTCTGATTAAAGAAATAGATAACATGCTTAGTAAATTACTCAAATTAGGGAGGCATATTTAATATACTGGCTAAGAATTAGGATTTTAAAAGGTCTTAATGAATTCTTTATTGAGCCAAACTTAATAAGTTTAATAAGTAAAATTACAAAACTTTTGTCTTGGGTTCAACAAACAGTTTTACAAATACAAGATGATAGGGGCTTAATTAGACGACAGTTCATTCAGAAAAGTTAACTGCAAACAGATCAGTCAGCGGCATATGTAGCTGTCAAGAAAGCTAATGAAATATCAGGTTGCATTAACAAAGCAATAATATTCAGGACTAGGAATGTCATAATCCTGCTATGATTAGCCCCGATCAGACCCATTGTCTTCTGGATTTTTTGAAGGATAACTGATAATCTGAAGAATATGCAAGAGGGACAACTAGGAAGATAAAATCAAGGCATAAAAAATAAATTGGAAGAGAGGTTTAACTTCTTAAGACTTGAGGTGACATTAAATAATTTTGAAGTATATTAAGGACTGTCACAGAAAGTATTTAGGTTTAGTCTATAAAGCTGAGCTTGGATAGTGAAAGAATGTTCCAAAGAGGAAAATTTCAGCTTGACATAAGGAAATGTTTTCTATCACATTTGGCTTGATATAAAGAAATACTTTTTAATAGAGCTAGCACAATAAAATGAACTGCCTTGGGAATTAATGGGTTGCCTCTTAGAAGAGATCTTTGAGCAGAGGCTTCTTTGGTGTATTTCTGTTTGATGTGTTTCTTCAAATGTCAGTTGGACTACATGACTCGAGTTCCATTCCATCCCTGAGATTCTGCACTTTTCTTTATTAGCATTCCCATGTCTTTTTTACTTAGGTATTATCTAAATCTAATTTCATTTATATGAAATAAAGTTCCTTTAGCATATAATATTGATGTTCATATTGAGCCTCTCATCTACTACTACTCCAGATTTTATTATAAGATCTATCCAGGAATGAATGAATACTTACTGGTAGTGGTTATAATTTGATAATATGATTTTCCATCCCTCCCCTCTGTGCCTATATGATGATTAGCAATTTCATTCATCTTCAGATTAAATTATCTAATAACTTGATTACAAGTGGTTTTTAAAAGGTACAAATAATGGTTATAATGTTCCTAACATTTTTCTCCTAGGATAATTTTTTTTTGGTATTTGTTTGGGTGATTGGGGACAGCCTTTACATATTATCCTACCTTAGAACTCAAGTAAATAAGGCAAAATTGTATTTTGTAAAAGTGTACAAGACTTTAAATAACCTGAGGTTTGCTGCCTATGGTTACGGACCCTAAATTAGACTTAAAGTTTTACCAGTTAAGTAGCAATGATATCCATGGTTCTGAAAGCACCTACTGTAGCAAAGTTAATTAGAATTTTAGAGAATACCTTTGTGAATATATTAGGATTTTACTTTACATCTGCTGGAAGAAGGTAAACATCAGTTCAAACTACTTAAGCAGCTTTCATAACTATTGCAGACTGGTATCAAAATCATAATAAGATTTTCAGAATTCTCTTTCTTACCGAAAGGGGAAAAAATAGATTATTTGTAGGTCTCAGCAATAGCACAAAAGAATTCCTTGGCAGTCAACTTTCCAAAATGTGGTTTCAAATAGAAAGCAGAGAACAATAGAGATATACCATAACATTAATTTAAATTATGCCATTATAATAAGAAGAAAAAGTTTACTATATATATATATATATATATATATATATATATATATATATATATCACTAATTTTTAAAAAATCATCTGACAGAGAGGTACATTTTCCCCCCCAAAAAAAAGTCAATAGGAATGATGAATTATGTCCCTAAAGAAGCAAAAATTGATGGTTTTTTAACCACTTAAGTAAAAGCATTAAAAATCATCATTGTTGTTTTTCCAAACTTGCAAACCTTTAGAGCTTGAGTTTTTGTTCTCTATGTTGAGTTAGATGGAAAATAAGGATCAGAAGTATTTTGCAAGTATAAAATAACCTTTCCTAAATATTGCATTAATATACAATTGTCTTCTAGTTTTTGTTTGACAGTGGTAAATGTATTTGAACCCTATATGTCATGGAATGTTTTACTTTTTATGTAAATGCTATTTATTTTTTTCCATTTCATATAAAGATATTTTCAGTTTCTATTTGTTTTCCCTTCCCCAAGAAGACAAGCAATCTGATATAGGATTTTATGTGTACATTTATGTTAAACATATTTCCCCCCAAAAAAAAAAAGAAAGTGAAATTAGTTTGCTTCAAGCTACATTCAGGGGTGGCTAGGTGGCATAGTGGATAAAGGACTGGCCTTAGAGTCAGGAGTACCTGGGTTTAAATCCAGTCTCAGACACTTAACAATTACCTAGCTGTGTGGCCTTGGGCGAGCCACTTAACCCCATCTGCCTTGCAAAAACCTTAAAAAAATAAATAAATAATTGAAAAAGCTACATTCAGACTTCATCAGTTCTTCCTCTGAATATGGATAGCATTTTCCATCTTGAGTCTTTTGAGATTGTCTTAGATGTTTGTATTGCTGAGAAGATCTAAGGCCATCACAGTTTATTGTCACACATTGTTACTTTTCTCCTGATTCTGCTCTCTTCATGTAAATCTATTCTGAAATCTGCCTGTTCACCAATTCTTATAGTACTGTGGTATGATTCCAATACATTCATATACCACAAGTAGTTCAGGCATCCTTTACTCTGAATTAGAATTATTCTTATTACACTGATCTTTTCATATCATTAATTACCTATCTTTTAATAATGCCTATTAATAGCCTTTTAGTATTACTGTTGTTTGATGGCATGTAGTTGGCATTCAAAAATAACAATAATAATAGCTCACATTTAGAAGCATAGTTGTAGTTTAAAGGATCCTCTGAAACCATCTGATCCAACCCCATCATGTCATAGATGAAGAAGCAGAGGCTTGGTAAAAGTAAAAGATTTGATCAAGGTCAGATAGGTATGAAGTGGCAAAGAAGGAATAGGAACCCCAGTTCCCTGAATCCAAAGCCACTACCCTTGAGAGAGCATTTTGAGATTTGCAGAACACCTGACAACATTTCTCACAATCCTTGTTTGAACTTCATTCCACCCCTCTAAGATCATTGCCATTACCACTACACCATCACCACCAATGAGGATAATGAGGGAGAGTGTTCCTGACTCTAGTCACTGAGGCAGGATTCCAGGTCTTCCTACCTCAAGCCTCCATTATGCTGCCTGCCTCAGGAAATAACTATGTGACTTTCATTTAATTGAACATCAAGAACTATATTATAGGATAATCATTTTAGATGTATTTTTGTTTGTGATTGGTGGTTGGGGGGTGTAAATGACCTATTATAACATGTAGAATCATTTATGTCATCATGCTGTTTTAGGTTACACATAATGGTTACCTAAATTATGTGGTTTTATTTGTTAGACTTGCAATTTGAGTTTGATTCAATCAGGTAGCAAAATGTGGCTTCATTTACATGGATTCATAATCTATATTTTATGGGATATGAATCTTTTTAGTTTTTAATAAAAAATACAACTTTTATTACAGTAGCAAATTAAAAACATCACTATATTTACTATTGGTTTATAGACTCAAAAAAATTGGAGTAAGAAGGGACTTAAAACACCAAATCCAACAGGACTGGAACAAATCTAGAGAGAGGAATTGGCTCCCTAACCCACATAGTTTTTAAGCAGCAAAACTGAGAATCTGCCAAGGAGTCAGGATCCTGGCTCTTGCCTAGTAGAGGGTACTAGGTGGCGCAGCAGATAGAGCCCAGAGCCTGGAATCAGAAAAACTTGAACTCAAATTAAAATAATGAATGCCAAAGTGCAGTTTAGAGCATTTCTCACAGTATTAATGGTTCTCATACTTTGAGGTTCATCCATCAGTCTAGAACCACATCCGCCAGGGTTAGAGTAGGTGTTTCTGGAATATGAGAACAACTTAATTCCTTGGCACCAGAGTACCCTTGCAGCTGTTACCTAAGCAAAACCCATTGTAAGAGAGTTCTCCTGTGGCTTTCTTTCCACTAGCCTGCTGCTGACATCATTCTCCATAGGTTTCAGGTTATTCCAGGTCCTTCTTTGAGGCAGCAAAAATAAAAGAGAAAAAAATAAGACATGTAAGTCTCTTTATAAGACCAAAATTCCCTGGGACTAATTTCTTTTAATAGTTGATAGTATTTTAATTTATACTTCAAAAAGATTGTTTTTCTCTCTCTCTCTGTCTCTCTCTCATATATATATATATATATATATATATATATATATATATATATGTGTGTGTGTGTGTATTTGATAAGTTAATTTTATTTCAAGTTTTTTATCATTACATTTCAGAAGAGCTGCCAAATACTGATTAATAAGACAAAATTCATAAGAAAAATTTTCCACTGCACTTAACTACATGGTACACATTAGTAGTTATTCCTTTAAACATCTGTTGAATAGTCTTTCTACTTTGACAATGTAAAGGCATCATTCTAAAATTATGACCAGAGACCATATATCCCCCCTTTTTTTTAGGTTTTTGCAAGGCAAATGGGGTTAAGTGGCTTACCCAAGGCCACATAGCTAGGTAATAAAGTGTCTGAGGCCAGATTTGAACTCAGGTACTCCTGACTCCAGAACCGGTGCTATCTCTACTGCTCCATCTAGCCATTCCGACTATATATCCTTTTAGATATAATTATATATTTTTAGATATATATATAGATAGATTATATATATAATTTAATAGAACTTAGGCCTGGAACTAACATTAAAATATTATCTCATTTAACATCATTTTATAGATGAGGAAACAGACCTAAAGTAATTTGCTCACATGGAAAATTCATTAGTGGAAGAATAGAGACTTGAATTTGAGTTTCCTGGTTCTAATCTGTATATATCTTGTTTCACACCACAATTGTTCCTTTGTTGGGAATTTTGATGGTGTATAATCTCTTTGCCATTAGTATTCTTTCCAGCAAACAGTACGCATCATTATCCATCTGTGCCTCTTCATCTTGTGTGAGTTCTTGTCACATGTCCCTGTCTTCCTCAGGAGGTCCCCTCAACTGGCATTATCATATTTTAGATAGGTGGACATTCATCTACTTTATTTTTTTTTTATCATTCAGCCAAAACTTATGCTTAAGGATCTCATTTGAGATCTTGTAATATTGTGAACTTGGGATCTCCTATATTGGAATGTAAAAAAAGTCTTTTGAACTTTTATTATAATGTCAGCATAAATTTTTCCTATCCTTTTCCCTAAGAAGTCTTCAAAATAAGTGAGATTGGGAAGTCTTTCTAATCTACTTCACAGCAAACATTTGGGGTCAATCACAGTTTTCATTTCACGTGGTCCTCATTACTTACTTAATGTCTTAAACCATAATAAAAAGCTGTTGACTTTTAAGATATTTCAAATTTGCCAAAGTGAATGAGACTTAATGAATCTATTAAATTAATTCGGAGGGGCGGCTAGGTGGTGCAGTGGATAGAGCACTGGCCTTGGAGTCAGTAGTACCTCAGTTCAAATCCTACCTCAGACACTTAATAATTACCTAGCCGTGTGGCCTTGGGCAAGCCACTTAACCCCATTGCCTTGAAAAATCTAAAAACAACAACAACAAAAATAATTAATTCTGAATTAGCCACCTCCAACTCTAATGATTTCATTTTAAACGCTATAGAGCCCATCTAACTGTACATCATTTTTTTTTTTTGCTGGGATTTTGGTGTGTTAAAAGATTACCTTAACATTTGATTTCAGTTTCTTATGATACTGTTTGAATCTGTTCCATACACCGAACTATAATTGACCTTTAATTCTGACTGATACTTTGAAGTCAGCATAATCTAACTTAGCTCTGCTATATCCCTACTGCTGAAATTTTAACTTTTTTCTGATTGTTTTTCTTCCTGACATATATACTTACAAAGGAAAATTTAACACTTTCTTTATTCCCTAAGGAAGCTCAGTATTTATGCTTTTTTCTGTTTTTGAACTCTAAGTACCAAACATATCCCATTGATGACATTAATGAAATGGGAAGTTTTTAGGAAAGGTAATTTACTTATCCATAAATAACAAATCAGTTTACAACAGTATTTCCCTAAATCTGTCTAAATAAAAATCTCTATATTATTCATCTCTCCCTTGAACTCCCCTGAATTTCCATAACACGTATTGCCAAATTGTTCTCATAGACAGACTTAATGCCACATGTCCAAAATAGTACATTATCTTTTCCCCAAAACCTATATCTCTTTAAAGTAATTATTTTCTAAGACACCACCAATCTTCTAGTCACCTAGGTTCACAACTTATTTGGTATTATCCTGGATTTCTCTCTCACCCCACAAATCCAGTCATTTCCCAGATAATCATTCTTTCTTCATAGCATCCCTCACATCTATCTCATCCCACCCCACTCCACCCTTACAGTCACACCTTAGTAAAGGCCCTCATCACCTTTGCCTGGATGATTACAGATATTTCATACAACGTTTGTTCTCTTCCTTGGGTCTCTGTGTCATATTTTAAGCTTATACTTCAAAATAAAGTTTAATATCTTGAAAATCAAGTTGTGAAGTTTAAGATAAATAAAAATAACCTCTTTGATTAGGCATGCAATAAATGTTCACATTCAAATAATAAAATTCATTCGGTTAACACTAATAAAATATATGCCCTCTCTTAAAAGGTAGATAGATAGATAAATATAGATATAGAAGTAGAGATATGTGTATATGGGCTCTCTCTCTCTCTCTTTTTTATTCCCAGGGCCTATCATAGCATTTAATGAAATTACAAGTCTAGGACCTATCTATAATAAATTGTTTGATTGCTTAGTTGACAAGTGGCATTCCACCATTTTGTCTTTCAGGATTAAAGCTTACTCTTTCTCGATCACTTAATGAGCCCTGTGTTCTGCAGCTAGGTGGTCGGGGGGGGGGGGGGTAAGTTTAGTAGCACTAAATTTAAAAGTCATTTAGACAAGATTGAGGTTAAATCCTGCCCCAGACCCTTGCTAGCTGAATGATCCTGGGCAAGTCACTTATCTGAAACTGCCTCAGTTTCCTCGTCTTTACCTATTCTCTACAAATATCATGAAGCTAAAATGTGTTATTTGTAAAGCAAATGCTAATTATTATTATTGGTGTTAATACTGGCAGAAAAATCTAGAGACTAGTATTCCCAGGAACACTTTGAATTTAATGACTTAGGTTTTTTTCCTCTTTGTATCTTCACTTACTATCACAGAACCACTTGCATAGGGATAAGAATTTAACAAATTATAGAATGTACCCAAATTCTTAATGTAGCATTATTAACTTAAAACTAATTGTTAAATTTAATTAAATAAGGTAGGTGAACTGTTACCTCATTGATTAGTAGAATTTTTAATTTCAGACCTTGGTGGGGGGAAAGTGTTCATTGTTGTAGTTTGACATATTTTTTGTGTATTTGGATCTCAGATTATATAATAATCCTGCTTCCCTGCTAATGTTTTGATTACTACTGAGCCAAGAAAATATGTTAGCTTTTCATTAAGCAGCTGTGATTTGTGATTAATTTTTCTTACAATAAATAGCAAGATTTTGAAGCCTCTAGTTTTCCCCAGTTGTTTTATCTGGGCACAGACTACTTAAATTCCTTGAAGCAGAATTTTATTTTTATACGAGTTGTAGTATCAACAAATTGCCTTCTGATCCTGAGTTCTTTTCATCTTAACTTCATCTTCCAAAATTCACTGGAAGAAAAAAAATATAAAATTTTATTTTAATGCTTCCTTAAATATATGGAAAGTTAATTTAATAAACTAGTGCAAAAACAAAGTAAATTAAGATATCACACAGAAAACGTTTATTAGCATATTCCTTACATTGTTAATATTTAATCATGAAAATCAAGTGAGTTAATCAGATATTACTCTTGCTTTTCTTTTCAGAGAGGAATAAATTTTAAAGTGACATTTTAATTTACTAATACAATGTAAAGTTCTTATCTCCAAATAATTATAGACCAAGTATTTTTTGCTTATTAAAAAAGTATAAAAAAATATATATTGAATTTTTTAATGATCAAATTGGATGTTTTCTTCCAATCTGTCAAGTGTATAGAAATAAGAATATTCTTGAAAGGCTTACATTAAAAGTCATTCATATTCTTTGAACGAAATTTTATGCATAGCAAAATGAATAGCGAAATATGTCAATTGTTTAACATTACAAAGCTATGTCTTTTATTTCCTTTTTTGTTTGTTTGTTTGCTTTGTTTTCTTTTTTTAAAAGTGTGTTGTAACACATTTTGGAGTGTCACTTATATGAACTCCAAAATACAAAAATTAGATTTAATACTATCATTTTTCACTGAGATCTCTTCAAAAAAGGTAGTTTAAGCTGCAGAACACATTAATTTATATTCACCTTTAGATTTAGTCTGTAAAGCTCAGAACTTAAATTTCCATGTAGAACTAGTAGTATCACAATCTGGGTAAATTCTCATTTTTTTCATAATCCACTTCACCATTCCTCCCAACTTCCTCACCCCCAAAAAGAGACTTATTTGTTATGAAACATTTGGAATTTGCTTTTAAGTTTTGAAGAATTTATATTTATTATTTAATATTTAAACAAAGAATAAAGTCAAAACAATTCAAATACATCAAGTCCTTGGGTTGATTCAATTTTTGTGTTTTTTTTAAACTGATTCTTGCAGTGAGACTAAACTAGCAACATAAGGTATAACATAAAAAAAAACTTCCTTAGCAATTAGAACTATCCAAAAGGTAGAATACCTCGAGAGATAGGTTCTCCCTCTTTGGAGTTCTTCAGGGAAAGAAATTATGACCCCTTAAAAAATATGTTGTAGAGCAAGTCTTTTTAACTTGAGGCTCATGAATAGATTTCCAGGGAATCCATGAGATAAAGTAGAAAAAAAATTTACATTAAATTTTTTACTAACCTCCAAATGAAATCTTGTATTCCCTTCACTATGATTTATTTCCAAAAAATTTTTCTTGTAAAGAATAGTCTTTACCAGATTGCCAAAGAAGTCTATGATTAGAACTAAGAACTTTTATAGAGGATATTCTGGTAAGGGTTGGATTAGTTGACTTCTGGAGTCCCTTACATTTCTGAAATTATAGAATTTTGTCAAAGTTTTATCTGATCAAAAAAGTTTTTGATTGAATTAACATTTTCATGGAAACAAAAGGTAAAGTTTTTTAAACTTCTAAAACCATGGAGTGTAACAACTTTGAACAAATCCTTTGCAATAGAAACCTAGTAGGTTTGCAAACTACCTTTTTTTTCTTTTTGGTACTGAGATTTTACTGTGATATTATAAATATGTATATGATCTCAGAAATCTTTATTATATAGGAATTGCTGTTTTAATGACTTTTTTGTCGTGAAATTTTATGTGTATATACTGAATCTTTGTTGAGTCACAGAGCCAAAGTTGTTGTACATACTGAAAGCTCAAATTACTTTGAGTAAAAGACAGTTTAAAAGACAATTTACAGATATAATTGTAATGCTTAAATTTTAAATTTAAAGAAAAAAGAAACCCTCATCCTTTTGTAGAATCTCATAAAACTTAAGAACTAAAAGGGACCTAAGAAATCATCTTTTTTAGCCCACTCTCTTCATTTTATTAGTAAAGAAATTAAGTCCCAAGAAGTTTTAATGACTAAATCATGATTCTTCAACTATTTAGAAGTAGATTGGCACTAAATTCCAGAAATCCAAAATCCCAGAGCTCCTTCCATTAATGTTTAAATAACAGTATTCTTCAAATTCATACTTTTTTTTAAAGAACATTTAAATGAAAAAAATGTGACCCAACTTTAGAAAAAATTTTGGCCCTCATTTGGAATGTTATGACATTTTAAATGATTATTAAACAGAGTTGACCAATTTCTCCCTCTTGCCTATAATTTTTGGGAAAAGTATAGAATTCTTTAGTGAACTGCAGCTTAGCAGTGAAATTTATTACTAATATAGTGAATAGATGCCTATCCTTTAAAATGCTTTGTTTCTGATTGTTTTCTCTGCCAAATTGTTTTCCATTGAACCTTTGTTGCTTCTTTGCCACTGTTTTCCACTATAGAAACTCCATCCCGCAACCTTGCTTCTCGTGAGCGCATTTACAAAAATAATGGTGTAGCTGGGCCTGCTTCTGCTCTTTCATCTCTGTCTCACAAACTAAAGGGTGGGTATGCATGCATTCATGGATGGGACATTCAATACAAAGGAAGTTTGGAAAAGGAAAATAATTTCACTTCAATTCATTTTCATTCCATTCATTTGTTAAATGATAAATTTAAAATTTAATCCTAAGGTTGAAATATTAGAAATAATTTTCATGTAATTTTACATGTATCTTTTATGTCCTCAGCATTTTAAATCAGATTTTCCTTATTTGATATGAGTATCTTACAAATAACATATTTATATGCTGTTTTAATATCCAACATAGGCAAAACTACACAATCCTGTGAGTTTTTTCCTAATGAAACCATCATTTATTTGTGATATATGAAAATTTTCTTATAAAATTACTATTGCAAATTTAATGTTTTTTCAAAGAAAAACACTTAAAAGTCTTCAGTTCTTAAATCTTATTTAATAACATAATATGCATGCATACCTTCTTGTCCAAGAAATTGCTGGTTGGTATAGCAAAACAAATTTCTTAAAGCATTTATATAGTAGCCAAGAATGTTTTAAAAATATAAGTAGGAAAATGCTTAAGCTCAGAATGAAATAATAAAATTTAAAAGAAAATATGTGTGTGACTCACTGGTCTAAAATAGTTATGACTCAAATGTTGTCATTTTCTCTACAAAATTCAAGTAAATAAATTGATTTTTTTCAATCTAGTTTTTAAAGAGAGAGATTCATAGGAACACAGGATATATAATCTTCTATAAAGGCTAACAAAAATATTGCTAGACAGGAGTTATGTTTCCTCACAGATACATAAAACAGTTTTGTAGACACTTGGTATGCATATCTTCTCTTCCTTTTCTTATAAACTAGCAGTGCAACTCATTGCCCTGAAAAGTTGACCTGTACTTGAAGTAAACAGTTTTTCTTTTTTTATAGTATGCCTAATGTATCAATTTCTAAAGAAATTATGTCTCAATGGAATCATTTCAGTGGCAAAAAAAAATCATTTTGCTATTTGAAATAAGTTTAATGTTAACTACTATTTTCTTAATCCTTTGTTTCTTTAAACTTGTATACTTGTATGAAAAGTTCTAAATGGATTAGGAAGCCATTAAGCATAATAATTTCCAGAACATATTGTTTATACCAAAAAAGATGCAGCAACCAGCTGGGAGTAGTTTATTAGCATGATAATTGCTAACGTTTCTGTAGCCCTCACTGTGACCTGAGCACTGTGCAGGGCTTGACAGTGTGAACCTCACAGCAACCCTAGAAGTGAGGTAGAAAGACGCAGAGTGATTTGTCCAGAGTTACACAGCTATTAAGTGTCTGAGGCTGAATTCAAACTCGGGTCTTCTTGACTCCTAGTCTAGTCCTCCATCCCCTGCACCATCTCACTACCTAAAGCATAAAGATGGTAAGCACCATGTCTTAAAATATAGATGTTGAATTTTTATGCAAATAGACCATGATTTTTACTGTAATTCAAGAAATTTATTCCTAGCACATAAAAAATTATTGCTACCAAAATTTCTTTGTTAAATATTTTAAAATATCACCCCTAGTGTATATATATAGTGGAAATCTCTTCATAGGAATATCAATCATTGTTGGACATTTAAACTGTGCTAAACTAACATCAAGTAGACATGCTAACTTACAAACTTCTGACCCAAAAAGCCAATATATATAAAAACTGTCATCACCTAGCAGTCACAAACAGAAGTGGGAACCACTGTGTGTGTGTGTGTGTGTGTGTGTGTGTGTGTGTGTGTATGTGTCTATGCATTTAATCTTTTAGAAAATGTGAGAATTCAAAAATAGAAGGAAGATAAAACAAGGACAGTCCTTTCATTCTGGGAGAGATGGCACAACTAAGCCTTGGTTTTGAAACATCCTCTTTAAAAAAAAGTTAAATCTTTCTCTAAGGTAAAGGAGCTTGTCAATGTAAATTTCTGGGCTCCTGGGTCAGTCAGATTGCTTAAGTTCTTTGAAGGCAGGACTTGTTTTTTTATCTTTCTTTCCAGAGCCTTGCCCCAATAATGCAGACCACAGCTCTGACACATATTGGTTGTGTGATCCTGGAAATTCACTTGCTCTGGTTACTAATCTCTTTAGAACTCAGTGCCCACCTTCATTGGTAAAGGGAGTTTATTCACCCAATTGTTCCCTTCACCAGGGAGCCTCATATAGTATCTGACCGAGAGTAGCTATTTGATGAATATTTGTAAATAGATGAATTGCATTCCCATATAACCATATACAAACAACTGAACTGAGGGAATAAAAGTTTGGACTTGAAGAGAGAGGTAACTTTTAGGGGTAGAATACCTGATAATATAGAAGACCTAGCTTTGGGATCACAAAAAGAATGCAAATATATGTGGGAATATGCCATATGCCATCTATCTTTTCAAAATATGGTTTAAAACCTGAAAGGGGGAAGAAATCCTCCCCCCCCCCCACATGACTTCATGTTTGCATCTCTCAGAACTCAATGACTTTAGAGTTCACGATACATTAAAAGGTAAATAAGCTTTTGCAGACTCCTCCAGAGACCTCATTCCCCTTTTAAAATTTATTTTTCGGCTTCTAGATAGCCAATTTTAAAGAAATTAATGAAGTTTTTTTTAACTTAATCGGTTGCAAAACTTGGAGAGGTCCTATATTTGCATGGTAAACAGGGTTCAGGGACTGACACTTTATTAATTAAAAATTGTTCCAATACATTTATTAAAGCAGGGATCTATTAAGACAATCATTCTAATAAATAGACTATATGTAATCTAAAGATAATAAGTCAATAATAAGAAAACAATATTCAATTTCTCTCCATTGAAATTTTGCTTTAGTACTTTATCTTTCCCACATCTAGATTGTAGAGTCAGTGAAAGTTTTGTTTTCTCTTTGCCTATCATTATTCTTTTAAAAAAATTTTTATTACTAGAAATTTTAATAGATGTGCTTTAAATTTCAGTAATGGCTAACATATAGTAAATGAACAATATTGCACATAGAAAAATATTTTGGTTTGCTGTGATACCTGTTATAATTTAAGATTTTAATCGAATGTTTTTCCTCTTGTTCTTCATTTTTATTTTCAATCTGAAATACTTTTAAAAAATAAAGAACTATAAAAGCATTATTTTTGCAAACAGATTTTGACAGAATTATCTTAATGTTCAGCCATTGTATTCAATTTGCATATTGAGTTTTTAATGAATTGGAATTTTAATGATACTTTTCACTCTGAAATGATTATATACAGGTGACCGAGGAAATTTCTCCATAGCCTCTAGACCAGCCTCTCCAGCAGGAAAGTCAGATCTGTCCTCTAAACACAGAATTGAAAGCCGGTCACCTAAGCTTGATGGACGTGTGAGCAGGACTGCTATAGATCAAAAGAAACCAAGAGGCACAGAAGGCTTATCTGCTAGTGAATCCCTCATATTGAAATCTGATGCTGCAAAGCTGAGGTCAGATTCCCATTGTAGGTCCTTATCTCCCAATCACAATACTTTGCAAACACTAAAATCTGATGGGAGAATCAATTCTGGCCTTAGACCTGAATCTCCAGGACCAGGATCTCGATCATCTTCTCCTAAGCCAAAGACTCTCCCATCTAATAGGTCCAGTCCATCAGGTGCTAGTCCTCCACGCTCCTCTTCTCCACTTGACAAGAATCTACCTCAGAAAGGCCCTGCTCCTGCTAAGGCTAAGCTTGATCCTCCACGGGAACGATCCAAATCAGACTCCTATACATTGGATCCAGATACACTCAGAAAGAAAAAGATGCCCCTCACAGAACCATTAAGAGGTCGATCCACATCACCTAAGCCAAAAATAATACCAAAAGATTCCAAAGTTTCGCCTGGAACTGAAAATAGAGCTCCATCTCCACATGTAGTGCAAGAAAATCTTCACAGTGAAGTCGTTGAAGTATGTACTTCTAGTACTTTAAAAACAAATAGTATAACTGACAGCACTTGTGATGAGGGTACTGAATTTAAGAGTGTGGATGAGAGCTCCAATAAAGTGCACTTCAGCATAGGAAAAGCACCTGGGAAGGATGAGCAGGAAATGAGAGCTTCTCCAAAGGTAAGCCGAAAGTGTGCAAATCGGCACACCAGGCCCAAAAAGGAAAAGTCAGGCTTTCTTTTCAAAGGAGATGGATCCAGGCCTTTAGAGCCAGCTAAGCAAGCAATGTCCCCTTCTGTCGCCGAATGTGCCAGAGCTGTCTTTGCTTCTTTCCTTTGGCATGAAGGTATAGTCCATGATGCAATGGCTTGTTCTTCTTTCCTCAAATTTAATCCAGAATTATCTAAAGAACATGCTCCAATAAGAAATAGTTTGACTAGTCAACAACCTACAGAAGAAAAAGAAACAAAACTGAAAAATAGACATTCATTGGAAATATCATCTGCCCTTAATATGTTTAACATTTCACCCCATGGACCAGATATATCTAAAATGGGCAGCATCAACAAAAATAAGGTCTTATCAATGCTTAAGGAACCTCCTCTCCATGAAAAATGTGAGGATGGAAAAACAGAAGCTACTTTTGAAATGTCCACACATCACACAATGAAATCCAAATCTCCTCTTCCTTTAACTTTGCAACATTTAGTAGCCTTTTGGGAAGACATCTCTTTGGCCACCATCAAAGCTGCTTCCCAGAACATGATATTTCCAAGTCCTGGCTCTTGTGCAGTACTTAAAAAGAAAGAATGTGACAAAGATAATAAAAAGACCAAGAAAGAAAAAAAGAAAAAAGAAAAGGCTGAAGCCAGGCCAAGAGGTAATTTGTTTGGTGAAATGGCCCAGTTGGCTGTAGGGGGACCAGAGAAAGATACCATCTGTGAGCTATGTGGAGAATCACATCCATATCCAGTAACTTATCACATGAGGCAAGCTCATCCAGGTAAGATATTAAATACATTTTATCAAACAGTATTATCAGGACATGTTGTTACTTTTAGGCTGATTTCACCCAGTAAATTATACTGAAAAGCTGAACAACCTGATTACATTGTTATAGTAATTATCATTTTATAAATTTTCTATGAATTTTTAAATATAAGTTTTTATTAGAAAAGAGAAAATGGAAACTAAAGCACAATCTCAATCAAGAATCTTAAGTAATTTATATGTGACATAAACAAATAATTCAACCCTTTTTTATTGTGCCAGTGATTTTATTACTTTTGAGTGAGGGAAGGGGGGAACTCTAACAATGCAGTTTATAAGTCTTAGAGAGTTGTCTGGGACAACAAAAAAGTTAAGTGACTTTCCCAGGGTCAGATAATGGATATGTCTTAGAGGTATAGCATCAACCTAGGTTTTGCTGACTCCAAATTTAACTTGGTATCCACCACTGCTACATTTCTTCTTATATATAAGATATCATTAAGAATGAAGGCTGGTTGCACAGTGGATAGAGCACTGGCCTGGAGTCAGGAGTACCTGAATTCAAATCCGGCCTTAATAATTAACTAGCTATGTGGCCATGGGCAAGCCACTTAACCATTGCCTTGCAAAGGGAGGGAGGGAGGGAGGGAGGAGGAGAGAGAGAGAGAGAGAGAGAGAGAGAGAGAGAGAGAGAGAGAATGAGAATGAAGGCTGACTTATCTGATATGAATTCTAATTTTGCCCTAGACAAAATAAATTCCAACACATATCATTCTACCTATTTTTCTAACAAGTAATTCTTAAAATGTCAGTGTTTTGTTCTTAATCAAAAAATATGGCGCAATGCTTCACACATAGTTGTTGAAAAATAATTTGACATCCCAAAGATTTTCATAGTGCTGATTAGCATATTTTTTAAAAAAAATTAATTACCAAGTGTTGTGATAAATATGAGAGTTATTTGGAAATTTTGAATTCTTAAAATACAAAATTATTGGAAACTTTACTATTTTAAACTTTATATTAATTTTCTTTTTTTTAAGGGTTTTTTTTTTTTTTGCAAGGCAATGGGGTTAAGTGGCTAGCCCAAGGTTACACAGCTAGGTAATTATTAAGTGTCTGAGGTTGGATTTGAACTCAGGTACTCCTGACTCCAGGGCCAGTGCCCTATCCACTGCACCACCTAGCTACCCCCATATTAATTTTCAAATAAAATACTGAAGTAGATTCTAAAGACATACTTTTTAAATCTTCATTTTTGTTATTTTTCTAAGGTTGTGGCCGGTATGCAGGTGGACAAGGTTATAATAGCATTGGACATTTTTGTGGAGGCTGGGCTGGTAACTGTGGTGATGGTGGCATAGGAGGAAGCACTTGGTATCTGGTGTGTGACCGTTGTAGGGAAAAATACCTCCGTGAAAAGCAAGCAGCAGCAAAGGAGAAGGTATAGCTACCTGTAATAATGTTAATGATAAATGTATGTGCATGTATATGTGTCTCTCAATGACACTACTTTTTCTTAATGGCATTTTGAAATAAGAAGTTTGTCAGGCCTTATATCTTAATTATATGTATGCTGTATGATATATTAAAACTTTTTTATCCTATTCAAGCATGAATATTTATATTTTAAATTTTTTCTGGAAACATAATGGAAACAATTCACATAAGGTAAAAGAAAATAGCTTCACTGTTCAAATTTGATAAAAGGAATATATGAAATGAATATTGTTTTCTATAGTTAGTATCATTTTAAGTAACAGTGATAAATTTAAAAAATAGAGAATTTAGAATTTTATGACTAATTATAATAGCAATAACAATAGCCAGCATTTATATAGGCCTTAAAGATTGACAAAAATGCCTCTTTTATATTGCCTTATCTAAATCAAATAACCATCATATGGTGTAGATATTGCTGTTATCCCCATTATACAGATGAGGAAGGTGAAGCTGAGAGGGGTTTAGTGGCTTGCCCAGGGGTTCCATATCTAAATAAGTATGACAAAGATGGGATTTGACGTAGGTCTCCTAACTCCAGATCTAACACTATTCACTTTGCCATTTAGCCATCTCACTTTATGAGTAAACAAGATCACTAAGAAATATCATTAACATTTTTTCCTTGTTAGGTAAAGCAATCTAGGAGAAAAACAATGCAAGTTAAGACTCCTCGTGCCTTGCCCACCATGGAGGCCCACCAGGTGATTAAAGCAAATGCACTCTTCCTATTGTCCTTGAGTAGTGCTGCTGAACCCAGTATTTTGTGCTACCATCCAACGAAAGCATTCCAGTCTCAGCTTCCAAGTGTAAAAGAAGGCATCTCTGAGGATCTTCCCATCAAAATGCCTTGCCTCTACCTACAGACATTAGCTAGGTAATAAAAGCTATTCTTTGACTCTATCAACAAGTACTATTGTATACCTGAAATTTTTTTTTTTTTGGTTTTTTTGCAAGGCAAATGGGGTTAAGTGGCTTGCCCAAGGCCACACAGCTAGGTAATTATTAAGTGCCTGAGACCGGATTTGAACCCAGGTACTCCTGACTCCAAGGCTGGTGCTTTATCCACTACACCACCTAGCTGCCCCTTATACCTGAAATTTTTACCAGGAGTTCCGGTGTTTGTTATGCTTACCACAGAAGCCATTGTTAGAGGAATTTATATTCTAAAGTGGCATGATCTATATGTCCTGACATGCAACATAAATGGTTGCTTAGTAAATTTTGGCTGAATGAATGTCAGTGCCCAAAATAGACAGCCTTGAATTTTATCCATTTTTAGACCTAGAAAATGGGAATACTTAAATGAAACTTTCTTGTGGACCAAAAAATATAAATGTTTTAGGAGATGATTTGTCATGCACTTATCCTTATCTTTAATCTTTTATACTGAAGAAGAGTTTGGGGTTTTTTTTTATTTTTTTATAAGGCATATTTTTATAAGGGGTTAAGTGACTTGCCCAAGGTCACATAGCTAGGTAATTATTAAGTGTTTGGGGTTGGATTTGAACTCAGGTCCTCCTGACTCCAGGGCCAATGCTCTATCCAATACACCACCTATGCCCTTGAGGAGAGATAGAGAAGTTAAAATTTTTTACCCACAGCAACCATGCTACTGACAAAAATGAAGGCAATCTCATTGTACTAAAATTTATTTTAAGTACAGATAAAAAGACAAAAATAAAGAACAGCCTCTGCTTTGATCATTCACTATAGTTTTATATTTACAAAGAGGATTAAAAAGGTAGAGAGACAAATACATATAGAGAGAGAGAGAGAGAGAGAGAGAGAGAGAGAGAGAGAGAGAATTAAAATAACTTTGTGCTACCACTTCACATCTATTAGATTGACTTAATTGTCCAAAAAGGAAAATTATAACACTAATGCATTGTTAGTGAAATTGTGAACTGATCCAACTGTTTTGGAGCGCAATTTAGAAGGACAGCCAAATTATACATACCTTTTGATCGATCAATAACACTATTAGATCTGTATCCCAAAGAGAAAAGGACCTACATGGGCAGAAATGTTTATAGCATTTTTTTGTAGTGGCAAGAAATTAGAAATTAAGTGGATTCCCTTTAACTGGGTAATGACTGAATAAGCTGTGGCATATGAATGTTTTGTAATACTGCAATGGGTACAATAAGAAATGATGAACAGGCAGATTTCAAAAACACCTGGAAAGACTCAATATGAACTAATGCAACATGAAATGATAAGAACCAGGAAAACATTGTACATAGTAAAAGCAACATTGTCTGATGATCAGCTATGAATGACTTAGCTGTTCTCAGCAATAGTGATCCTAGACAGTTGCATAGGACTTATGATCAAAAATGGTATCCCTGTCCAGAGAATAACTGATGAATTCTGACTGCAGATTGAAACATACTGTTTTCACTTTATTTTTTCCTGTTTCTTTCCTATTGGTCTATTTCTTTCACAACTGTGACTAAGATAGAAATGTGTTTTACCTGATTTCAGGTAAAATCTTAGCATTTTAGGAAGAGAGGGGGAGAGAGAAAAATTTGGAACTCAAAATTTTGTTATAATGAATGCTAAAAATTGTCTCAACTTATAATTGAAATAAATAAAACGCTAGTTAAAAAAATTTCAATGTAGAGATCCAGGTATTATATGTTATATGTAATCCAATCCAGACATCATCATGAAAACTTTGTGGGATATCAGGATGACAACCTCTTCCAAGATGAAATGAGGTATCTGCGCTCAACATCTGTACCAGCACCATACATATCAGTAACTCCTGATGCAAGCCCTAATGTATTTGAAGAGCCAGAGAGTAATATGAAATCTATGCCACCAAGGTATTTCTATTCTTCTCTTTGTTAAAATACAAGCCCTGTGAAGTGTGTATTAGAATTTATGGGGAAAATAGGGCACTGAACTAGAAAGGAAGCCACAGATTGTCTCTGCAAGAGGATGACCCATAAAAATCATCAATAAATCATCAAAATCTTTTAATAATCAACTGTTACAAAAAATTTAAGAGTATATAACATTACTCCTACTATAGGAGTACAGAAAAAAGAAATTATCAGTATGGGCTAGATTACAAAATTTTAGAGATGTATGAAATCATAAAAATTGTTGCAACTTTCGTAACCTGTACAGTTAAAAAGTCTTTTCTACTTTGAGCTCTCATCCATAGTAGAAACTTCTTCCTCTTATTTTACTTTTTTCTAAGTTTTCTTGCTTTTGATCTTATTATTTCCCTGAAACTTCACCCTTTCAGAGTTCCTAATCCTTTTATAGTTGTCAACCTAATGCTCTTGTCTCAGACCTTATTCTTGTCTTCTCTGCTATTTGATGCTGTGAGTTAACTTTCTCTTCTTTGATTTCTTCTTTCTGTATTTTCCTGGCACTGTTCTGTTCTCTTTAGTTTGGTTATTCTAATGTACTTCACCTCTTGATCCTGAGCCTTAGTGTCTTCACTTTTTCTCTACACTGTCTTATTTGGTGATCTCACCAACTTCCATAGGTTCAGGCATCTCTCTGCTAATGATTTTCAAATCTACATCTCTAACCCTCAGTTCCATTTCCACATGACCAACTGCCTTTTGGATACTTGGAATTGAGATCTCATATTCAAACCCAAACCATATCTCCACATACACACACACACACACCTCCAATTCTACCTTATTCCCCCCAAACTTCCATATTATTGTGGAGGCTAACAGTACAGTTAGCCTTAGGTTCATTATTTCAGTGACATCCTCAACTCATCATTCTCATTCATTCCTTATGTCCATTGAGTGAGGGACCTTATCCTTTCTTCTGTAATTTCATCTCTGACTCATTCTTTCTCCATTTTAAATCAGGTCCTCCATTCTAAGTCAAGTCCTTGTCTAGACTGTTACAATGGCCTTGGACTTATTCTTGCCTCTTCGCATATCAGTTCATCCTCCACAAGTAGCCTGTGTTTTCCATCAAAAATAGACAGATCTGACCGTGTCTCACCTTACCTCCCACTTCTGTGAGCTCCATATTTCCCCTGAGATCAAGTATAAAATCCTTTGTTTGGCAGCTAAGTCAATCTGACTCCTTTCTAGGGTCTTCTTACATTCTACTCTCCTCCATGTAAGTACTGGGCATCTCACTCTTCTTCTCATGTGATGGTTTTCCTCCATCACTGTGTCTTTGCAATGGATGGTCTCCTTTCTTACCTCCACCTCCAAGAAATCCTCTCTACATTCTTCAGTTTACATCACACCTTTTCCTGGTCCTCCAGCTTAGTAGTTCCTTCCCTTCTAAGGTTACCTTCTGTTGACTCTGTATAGATATCATAAATACCTCCTGATATACATTTTGTCTCTTCCATTAGATTGTAAGGCTTCTTTAAGGAAAATAGTATATTTGCTTTTCCTTTGTAATCCCAGTATTTAGCACAGAGACACATGATACCAGGTACTTAACAAATGCTTATTGAGCGATTGTTTTATAGACATATCACATATAAAAGGACTTTATAAACACTTCCTTCTCTCAGTGTTTGTAGACAATGCAGATTATTATACTCCACACTTAATAATATGTACATAAATGATACTTTGGACAAGTATATAAGTATAGAATTTGATTTTTGTACCAAAATATATTTAGACAACAATGAGCCCAGAGACTTGCTTTTTTTTTCAAATTAATTAAGCAAGATCAAATGAATAAGTAAAGATATTTAAAATTGTTCAGTAGACTAAAAGAAGAGAAATAATCTTGATAAATTGGAAAAGGGAGCATGCCAGTTATAATTTGGAAGAGGATTTCAAAATAGAAGATAAAAGGAATTATTGGAACAATTGATTCTTAAAAACGTTTCCTTCCCTTGTTTTGCTATCTTTAAAGAGCATTTTAATTATGAGGATTCCATAAATTCTAACATTAAAGGGGAAAAAAGGTAGAAAATTTAAGTTTAGTGTAGATTGAATCAGTTTGTACAACAAAAATATTGTAAAAATACTTTCCTAAAGTGAAAAGTTTAATACTGATGCAGGGACAGAAAAAATGCTTAAAAATTTATAAAATTTAAATTTGAAAATAAAATGCTTTATTAAGAACTTGTGTGTTTATAGCCAGTTCCTTTCTATTGTCAATTTTATATTAATTTGTAAAGTAAAAATTGCTTTATTTTCATGACCACATCTACACTGTATTTTGAAAATTGTATTGGAAAATTTTTAATGCCTTCCCTTTCTTCCACATAAGAAATAAAGAACTTTTGGATTTGAATTTGTGAACAAATATTAAAAATATATCTAGGATAATAGAATAGTAGAATGACAATAGAATAATTTAAGAACAAATATAAGGAAAATGGAAACTAAAAAAGAGAGGGAGGATTTGGGGAAGTTGAAGTAAGCTAATAGTGTTAGTTTTTGAAAATTTATTTGTGGGATTAAAGCAGGTAATACTTATCCCTGTGGGAAATATAATTACATAATATTATGTATAACATGATTTATGTATTTATACAGCATACACAATTACATATTATAAATAAAATGCACATGGAACTTCATTAATTGTTTTTTGTTTCTTTCCTTGCCTTTTGTACAGTTTAGAGACTAGTCCCATAACAGATACTGATTTGGCAAAACGAACTGTCTTCCAAAGATCATACTCAGTTGTTGCTTCAGAATATGACAAACAGCATTCCATTTTGCCTGCACGTGTTAAAGCCATTCCTAGAAGAAGAGTTAATAGTGGAGATACTGGTAAGGGCAAAGGTTAGAAGTATATCCTTCCCCAGCATAAAATACATTCCCCTGATCTATTATGAACAAAGATTTTTGTGTCCAGTTATTAAAGCTCCAAGAAAAGGTAAAACCTTCATAATCCCTTCTTTTATTCGCAATTTTTAATGTTATTATTCTACTCAAGTTTTAATTCTAGTCTTCATTTTTTCTATTTTATTTTATTTAAGGTAATAGGGCTAAGTGACTTGCCCAAGGTCACACAGGTAGGCAATCGTTAAGTGTCTGAGGCTGGATTTGAACTTAGGTAGCCCTTACTCCAAGGCTGGTGCTCTGTCCACTGCACCACCTAGCTACCCCTCAAGCTTCAGTTCTGATCAGTGGATATGATAAATTAATAATAGCTCACATTTGTGTCATACTTTCTGGTTATTGATATTACTGTGAAAACTGCAAAATTACTGTTATATAATCTTAGCACACTATATTTTATGAGGAGTAGCTTCTTGGGCTATATATCACTGAATTCTAGCCAGAGCTTTTATTCTTTGTATTTCTCAATTAATTGAATAGAAACATCTATTATGCTTCTAAAGAATCAAGATAAAAAAAAGTTCTGTTCTCAAATCTTTTGAATGTTGATCATTATAATTTTTTACAAACCAAAGAATTAGCAGCTCTGGCATAAATTATCTTAATTAACAATTAACATCCATAAAATTTCTAATTCTTTTATGTTGTCATTTCTAGATTATTGAATATTAATATTACAGATTGTACCTGTGAAAAACAATTATTCTGATGTTTCAAACTAACATTTTGCTTTTTTTTATTTATTAAATAGAAGTTGGTTCCTCACTTTTAAGACATCCTTCTCCTGAGCTTTCTCGACTAATTTCAGCCCATAGTTCTCTTTCCAAAGGGGAAAGAAATTTTCAATGGCCAGTTTTAGCTTTTGTTATACAGCACCATGATCTGGAAGGTCTTGAAATAGCAATGAAACAGGCTTTACGGAAATCTGCTTGCCGAGTTTTTGCTATGGAGGTATGAGCATATTATTAGTAAAACTACTAGCTCTCTGGGTAGTTCAGTTTAATGAAATGGCTTTTTTTTTAATTAAACATAAATTGTTATATTTAAGTGGTTTAGAAGGTATCCAAAGGAAAATGCCAGCATAAAGTTGTAAGAAGATATAACAAATTCAGTAAGTGTTCATTAAGGGCTTACTACTATATGTGAGGCATGCTGAGAATAGCTATAATGATAGGAAAGACCCCAGCATACAGCCTAAAAAATAGTCACTCAATTAAAAATGATTGAGAATGTTAGAAGTACAATATTAGTTCAGGCAGAGGACTGGGAAACATTTTAGGAACAAGAGAGGGTAAGGATAGGGAAACTTTCTGCAGCAAGTAGTATCAAGCTGGACTTCTGTAGAACTAATCATCACAAGCAAAGGTGCAGAATGGGTAGAGAATTGTTTTAAGTACTAGTGACTGTCTGCAAAGGCCTTGAGTTGGAAAAGAACCCATTGAAAGTGGAGAGAGTGATCCACTTCATTGGAAATATAAAGTTAAGGGAGTAGTATGAGACAAGGCAGGAAAGGTAGGTTGGTTCTAAATGTGGAGGACATTAAATACTAGAAATGAGGTTTTACACTTTATATTCTAGACAATGGGAACTATTAAAGGTTTTAATGAAGAAGTGAACATATTTATTGTTGTATATTAGAGTTCTTGGGCATCAGTAAGGAGAATGGATTAGAGAGGGTATAGATTAAAAACAGAAAGAACAATGATTTCAATTATCAGAGCAAGATGAGAAAAGGACCTGAAAGAGGTAGATATAATTAGAGTGGAGAGAAGTCAAATGTGAGATATTAAGAAGGTTAAATTGGCAGGATTTGGCGACTAATCAAATATATGGGATGAAGGAAAGGGAAGAAATAAGAATTTTTAAAATTCCCAAGATTAAATTCCCTTCTTTTAGGACCTTACAGAGTCATGGAATAAAATAAAAAGGAAATCAGATTTATCCATATAATTCATTGAGCCTTCCCCTTTCACCTCTCCTCTCCCCCATCATAGCTTTTAGCCTGCTCCTCATATGTCACTCTCCTTTCCCATCTCTATGATCTTTTGAGCAATGATTGAAACCCAGAGGGTACCCTAGAATTCATCTAATTCAGCCCCCATTTCTATAGCTAAGGAAACTTAAGTTTTAAAGAAGTTAAGTGATTTGTCTAAGGTTAACAGATAATAAGAAAGTCATTTTTCATTGAAGAATGCTATCATTTTTTATCTTCTCATCAAATTTCACTAGAGTATTTCAGTTGTATAGCCATATACATTCACATTCCAAATTTCAAATTATGGAATGGAGGAAATTTTCAGTTGTCCTGGTAAATACCCTACTGTTCCTGCATGTTATTACATCATTCCCTAGTTATGTTAAGCTGCTGATTCTGCAGCATTAGATTCTTTCTAGAGAATAATGTGGCAAAGTATTATTTTAGTAGGAGAGCATTTTTTCTCTCAATTCTATAAAGAATTTGATAGTGAAATTAAAACTATTTGAAGCATAGTATCCTTCGAAGAAAAATCCTTATCTTTCCCCAAGCTGTTTACCAAGTATGTGAATTCACATTGCCTATGCTTAAAAAAAGATTTATGCTTCTTTTTTATTCGTACTATATTTGTTACTGTTTAATTATTTTTTTAAAAATTTTACCTCTACAACTTGAATTTTTAGGCTTTCAACTGGCTTTTGTGTAATGTCATCCAAACAACTTCTCTCCATGATATTCTCTGGCATTTTGTGGCTTCATTGACCCCTGCTCCAGTGGAACCTGAGGAAGAAGATGATGAAGAAAATAAAGCAAACAAAGAAAATGCAGAACAAGTATGTGTGAAATTTTAAGTATCTTATTTTGTTAGAATAGAAAAATTTATTAATTTGATTGAATTAAATCCTTCATTCTCACATCTAAATGGTAAGAAAAAAATTTTTCCTTGCATTGTGTAAAGTTCTTGCTGCCAATTTCTCGTGCATAATGGTTTTAATTCCTAGAAAAGATTTAATAAAAATTTAAATCTGATTTTAGCATAAAACCAATATACTAACAGTCTATATTTTATGGGGAAAAAAACGTGGTAACCAAATTCTTGTAGGCATGATTAGGTTACAAATATCACAGACAGCATGCTAAGTTACATATCCTGTATGCTATTCCAACTGAAATTATCTAATGGGTATATATAATTCAAACCAGATAACACAGATTGACATTCACATAATATTGTGCTTAATAGGTTGCAGTATCTTTTGTGCTATAAAATGCTTTTGTCTTCTAATTCCAACCTTATTTTTATTACAACAAATTAAGTAGTGAAGGAACTTTCACCAGGGTCATAGAAGTCAGAAGTTTTTCCTGTAAGTTGATATTTAACAGATTCTGCAGAAGTCATTGAAAGGAGGTTTGGGGCTTTTTTTGTTACCCTTTGAGATATTGATTGAGAGCTCTCTATTTTTTCCAACCTCTTTTTCTTATTTTTAAACTTCCATGAAGCAAGGGCAAATAAAAATTGTTGATATTTAAAAACTAACATCTTGGACTTCAGTTTCATCAGCACTACAATTACATTTTGTAATTCAGTTCACTTTTTTTAAAAATTATGTTGGTCTTTAACAGAGCATAAATGCTGCAATCACATAGTTTAAAAGAAAGCATATACTCTGCTGCACAGGGAGAATTTCAATATATATTATAAATAGATGAGTACAGTACCAGGGTGGGGTGTTATGGAAAGGTCTAGACATACAGCTAGATAGTTTGGTGGAAGTCAAGACACTTTCTCCTGGGAAAATCAAGGACAACGTCATGGAAAAGCTAGCACCTGGGGTAAACCCTGAGAAGAGAAAAGTATTCTGGTGGAGATTGGAAGGGGATTTATTATAGTCACAGAAGGAAGACATGGGAGAATGTTCTGGAAGTAAAAAACAAAAACCGCAATCTGAGTTTGAGGGACAGTTGCTGAGAATAGTTTGATGGTACAAACTGACTACAGTATCACAGGTGTGAAGAGGAATATTGTCAGATAAATCAAGAGAGAGCCTAGAGTCAGATTATGGACCTTAAATGCTAGACCTAAGAAGTTAACATTTTTCTCCTCAAGGTAATAGAAAACCAGCAAAGGTTCATAAGTAAAAGAATGATATGCATTTAGATGATTTTGTTAATGCTGTGAAAGCTAATTTGGAGAAGGGAAGAACTCTAGAAACTGAATGAACAGTGAAGAGGCTATTATAATTAAGTCAAAAGTAATGGGAACCTGAAGTGTAGAGTAATAGTCAAGAAGAAAAGGGGAGAGATGTGAGAAATGTCATGGAGACCTTGGTAATTAATTGGATATGAGAAATGAGGAAAAGAAAAGAATCAGAAGTTTTAGGTTTTGTGCCTGTATTTCTGGGAACATAGTAGTACCATCAACAAAAATAGGGAAGTTAGGAGCAGGAGCAAGTTTAAGTGGGAAAATGAATGAGTTCTCTTAAATTGAGTTTAAACATGTCAGTCAGCTCCCAGGTCAAGATGTCTGGTTTGCAATTAGAGCACTGAAGTTCAAGGGAAAGACACACACTATATATATGAATATATATATATATATATATATATATATATCCATCCTTATGACTCACAAGTATAGAGGGAAAAGTTACAAACATAGAATCCAATAAAAGCACCAAAAGCCAGAGTATAGAGAAAGAAAAAAAAAGGAGCCTTCAGGGGTCCCCTGCTTAGGATACATTAGATTTGGAGGATGTGGGGCAGCTAGGTGGCACAGTGGATGGAGTCAGGAGAACTTGAGTTCAAATTCAACCTCAGACAGTTAATACTTACTTAACTATGTGACCTTGGGCAAGTCACTTAACCCCATTCATTGCCTTGCAAAAATTCAACAAAAAAAGAAAAAATAATTGGAGTACGAACTTCCAAAGAAAAAATTCATCTACAGAATTTAGACATGTAAGAGAATCAGTAAAGAAAGAATGTCAGAGAACTACAGAAGGAGAGGGAAGATTCAGGAGAAAATAGGACTTGTCAGCAATGTCATATCCTACAGAAAAGACAGGGAAAATGAGGACTGAGAAAGGAATATCAAATTAACAATGAAGAACTCATTTTCAGTACATCAATGAGGCAAGGTAAGTCAGATTGCAAGGGCTTTAAAAATGTGTGAATGTTGGAGAGTAAGTAGAAGCTTCTAGGAATTTGGCAGTGGAAGAAACTTGAGCATGTGGGAAAGAAGCAGCTGAGAAGAGCTTGAAGATTAAAGAAAGAGAGGAAGAATTAAAGAAGGTAGAGAAGAACCAAGACCTAAGAGGAAATATTCCTCCTTGAAGAAGGGGAAAGTCCACTCTTGAGTATCCTCTGAGACAGAAACAAAAAAGGGGAGGATGGTTGGACATGTACTAATAATCTGATATGCAAAGCAATAGAGACTATCTCTCATTAAACTAGGAGGCGAGGTCTTTAGCTGAGTGAGGTAGAGAATAGAGAATTAAGAAGAAAGGAAACCTGAGAAGATAAAAAGATTGCCAGGTAGTGAACAGTGGGGGGAGGGGGATAGAGAGGTACCCAGGGCCCTTGATTAATAACACAAAAAGTAGGACAGAGGGCAATGAATTCACAGAACTTGCCCGATGTCCTATAGCTAGGATGCTGAATCTCTCCTGGCACCTTTCTATAGCACTTTTTGAACTTCAGAGGAGATGCTCCTAAATAATGGTGGTAAAGGAAAACAAGAAATGAGTTGATTCTTCCTGACCCTGTAAGTAAGAAGAGAAGCCAGCATTAGAGAGGGTGGCAAGGGACATGGTGTCTTCTAAAGAAATTTATGTGTCAGTAATCTCCAGAAAGTGATAATGAAAGCGTAGGCACCCAGGATAAAGAAGAGTTTGGTAACAGAAGAGCCAGGGTTGCTGAGGAATCCACTGAAAGGGATGGGCAACAGAAAGTTGGACCTGGGGAGAAGGAGGAATGAACTCCAGTGGAGTCATTATATGATGCTATAATAGATATCTATATAGGTAGGTATAATAACTTTTCTTTTGTTTCTTTTTCATCTCCCTATTTTATAGCAGTAAAAATTTCTAGAAAACTTCAAAAGGACTTAAAATTACTTCAGAGGAATGCAGCTATATGTATATGATTCTTATTTATATAATATACATGATACAACAAGCATGCACTTACTAAATTGACAAAATTGAAATTATAGAAGAAATGATGTATATATGTTCAGATCTAGAAAGATGTTTAGAAATTATATATATTTATTTAGATCTTTGTTTCTCATAAATATCATTGCTGTTTTTCCTTCTTAAGATACAGAACTTACGTATTTTCATTAGATTATTAAGTACAGATTTTTTTAATGTATTTCCTTTTGTTAAGTTGTCTGTAGATTATAGATTATTTCTCTTTTAAAGTTTCGTACACCAAAAACATTAATTCATAACTTATTTGATTTTCTGTCTCAGGAGAAAGATACAAGAGTATGTGAACATCCACTCTCAGATATAGTGATTGCAGGTGAAGCTGCTCATCCTTTACCACACACATTCCACCGCTTGCTTCAGACAATCTCAGACCTTATGATGTCTCTCCCCAGTGGCAGTTCATTACAACAAATGGCACTCAGGTATTCCAACATCTAACATTTCACCTGCTTTGAAGAAAATATTGTTAAAGATTTTTTAGGAAGTCTTAAAGTGCTTGTAAAATTTCTGAAAATTTTGTATGATCCAGTTAGTCCCTGGCATGCCTTTGAAAGTCTGCCCTAGCCATTGGCCATAGAAACTTGGCTACTTCACCTGCTGCTCCTCCGACCCTCTTCATAGACTGGTTTTGTCTCAGACTTCATGGCAGCATGGGACTGGAGAAAAGAGTCCTAGCACATGGAAAACTGATGCTTACTGCTTATTTGACCTTTGACAAGTCCCTTAACTTTAGTTCTTCATCTGTAAAATGAAAGGATTGAGCTAGATGATTACTGAGGTCCCTTGTAAATCTAGATTTATAATCCTACTATTCCCTCCTTAATCCAGAATCCATGTCTCATTTTTGCCTATTGCATATCCAAAATAAACTTCTTTCTGAAAAGAGGTCACTGAGTTTAGGTTTTTCCATGACATTTAAAAGACTCTTCAAGGGCAGCTAGGTGGCACAGTGGATAAAGCACCGGCCCTGGAGTCAGGAGTACCTAGGTTCAAATCCAGTCTCAGACACTTAATAATTACCTAACTGTGTGGCCTTGGGCAAGCCACTTAACCCCATTTGCCTTGCAAAAACCTTAAAAAAAAAAGACTTCAGGTTTTTTGGTACCACCTTGCCCCTGTGCTCCCACCCCAAATCTCCCATCAGTACTTGTGGAATCTTTGTCTTTTTCCTACAGGACCTTAGTGAATAAAGAGAATGTGATTAAGAGATCTAAAGGAATTGGTCAAGCCCTTTAAGAAAGGAGAAAGCATAGCTGTATAGTTAGGAACTAAAAAAACAGGACCTAGCTCCATTTCATCAAATCAATACCAAGGATAACTTTTCTGAGATTTCTTAAATCTTTATAAATTTTCCCTTCTCCGTTATACTTACCATCTGTTTTCTTTTTGCTAGCAGTTAAAAAAAAACAACTCTTAGAAAATCTTAAATTTGAACTGAAACTGGACCACAGGAAGACAACAGGAGCAGCATGTGTTGGAAGTAAATTTGAGAGGTTCATAAAAATTAGAGAGTGATAGGAAGTAGTATGGACCCGGTAATGCCCAAGTATTCCTAGAAATTTTCACTTAAGGGAATTCTCCACACTCATTCACATTCCACTGCTACCTAAGACTACCAGAGCTATGATGGTACCTTGGAGCAAGAGGCATTCCCATTGTCATTGCCAGAGATAGTGTGAATGGATATTATTTTCCTGGCATCTTAAACTCAAATGGAATACATGTTCATTTTAAAGCATTATTCATGCATGAATTTGGATTCTAAAAAAGTTAAGTTAAATAGACTTTTATGAGAAAATTCATGAACCAAATGACTGTATAAAATTATTTTCATAGGAAAGTAAATTCAGCTGCTGATCTTAAAAACAAGAATTTTAATACATTCTTTTCTTAATTTGGATGCTATTTTCATTTTAAATGTTAGTTCAGAGTTATAATCTTGCTTAATATTAGACCAGATATTACTAAGTGGAATATTACAAACCTTTAAATATAAGCCCTTGGTGGATTTATAGAGGAATGGGAGAATTTGGCTTTCATCATGTTTAAACAGTTCAGTGATAGGAGTAGCAAAAGGAATTTTGCAACTTCAATTGGAATTCAAATATTTATTGAATTCTGTCAGAGACTGTGTGTGTTAGGTTTTGTAAATAGAAAGACAAAGTAATACTTGCCTTCAAGGAGCTTGTATTTCCCTGGAAGAGCATATAAGCAAATGAATTGTAGATATAACACCAATCTATTATTTCCCCAAAGCTGCTAAATGTGATATTCCTAAACTGTATTTACATATCACACCCAACTTTTTTTTCAAGTTTAAAAGATTTATCTTTATTTTTTAATATTCTCTTTTTATACAAATAATTTTTTATACATTAATAAAATATTCTTGTTTAAGAGTAAACAGAATACCCCCTCCCCCCAAAAGAAAAATATAGACTCACTTGAGTGATAAAGGGTAGAGAAAAAATTAAAATAAAAAAAATAATAGTAATAATTGTAGGTATGTCCAGGTGGCGCAATGGACGGAGCCCCAGCCCTGGAGCCAGGAGCACCCGAGCCCATATCTGGCCCCATGCACCCAACAATCACCCAGGCATGTGACATGCAAGCCACCCCAACCCCACTGCCCTGCAAAAAACCGAAAAAAGAAAAAAAAAGACCCAAAATAAAATAAAATAGTAATAATAGTAGGGGTGGCAGGGTGGCAGACAGAGCATTGGCCCTTGAGCCAGGAACAACCAGGTCCAAATCCAGCCTCAGACACCCAAAGATCACCCTGCTATGTGGCTCCAGGCAGGCCACACAGCCCCATTTGCCCTGCACCTCCCCCTAATAATAAAAAATGTGCTTCAGTCTTTGTTCCTACACCAACAACTCTGTCGCAGGTGATCACATTCTTTATGGTAAGTCCATGGCCAAAGTTACTTCCATATTTTTCCACCGTTGCCATTGCTGATCGCAACTCCCTCCTTTCATATTTCTCCACTACCATGTACTATATTTTTTCTCTCCTTTCACTCTGACTCTGCTGTAGGGTCGCTGAGTGGTGCAGCAGACAGATCCCTGGACCTGGGACCAAGAAGCCCTGAGCCCCCATACCACCCCTTAGGCCCAGCATCCACCTGGCCCTATGGTCCCGGATAGGCCATCCAATCCAAGCCCCTTGCAAGAAGTAAAAAGGAAAATGTGTTATATCTGATCACTCTCCCCCCATGGTCCATCCTCTCCTACATCATTCACATCACTCCCCTTCCCCCTGTCCTCCCCTCCTTCTTACTCCAGATGTCTATACCCCATTGAGTATATATGCTGTTTCCTAGCCACCTCTGATGAGAGCAAAGATTCCCTCATTCCCCCTTGCCTTCCCCCCTTCCATATCATTGAAATAGCTCATTGTAATAAAGAAAAAACTTATTACATGAGATAGCTTGGCCTATTCCCCCTCTCCTTTTTCTTTCTCCCATTCCATTTCCCTTTTTCTCTATTGACTCCATTTTTACACCATATTTTATCTTCAAATTCAGCATTCTCCTGTGCTTCAACTACAAAAGCTCTCTCTACTTGCTCTATTAACTGAGAAGGTTCATATGAGTATTATCAGTGTCATTTTTCTATGCAGGAATACATGCAGTTCATCATCCAGTCCCTCATATTTTCCCCTCTCCTTCAATCTCTCCATGCTTCACCTAAGTCCTGTATCTGAAGATCAAACCTTCTGTTCAGCTCTGGCCATTCTAACAGGAACATTTGAAATTCCCCTGGTTCATTGAAAGTCCATCTTTTTCCCTGGAAGAGGACATTCAGCCTTGCTGGGTAGTTCATTCTTGGCTGCATTCTAAGCTCTTTTGCCTTCCGGGATATTATATTCCAAGCCCTACGGGCTTCCAGTGTAGTTGCTGCTAAGTCCTGTGTGATCCTGACTGCAGCTCCACGACATTCGAACTGTGTCCTTCTGGATGCTTGTACTATTTTCTCTTTGACTTGGGAGTTCTGAAACTTGGCTATAATATTCCTAGGGGTTTGTTTTTTGGGATCTCTTTCTTGGGGGGATCAGTGGATTCTCTCCATTTCTATTTTGCCCTCTGCTTCTAGAATATCAGGGCAATTTTCCTGTAGTAATTCTTTGAAAATGATGTTGAGGCTCTTTTCCTGATCATGACTTTCAGGTATTCCAATAATTTTTAAATTATCTTTCCTAAGTCTGTTTTCCATATCAATTGTTTTTTCAATGAGATGTTTCACATTTTCTTCTAATTTTTCATTTTTTTGGTTTTGAAGTAATGAATCCTGGTTTCTCATAAATTCATCAATCTCCCTGAGTTCCATTCTTTGTCTGAAGGATTTGTTCTCCTCAGAGAGTTTTCTTATCTCTTTTTCCATCCTAATTTTGCTTTTTAAAGCATTCTTCTCCTCAATAACTTTTTTGAACTGTTTTATCCATTTGACCTAAGCTGGTTTTTAGCATGCTATTTTCTTCAGCATTTTTTGGATTTCCCTGACTAAGCTGCTGATTTCATTTTCATGTTTTTCCTGCATCTCTCTCCTTTCTTTTCCCAGTTTTTCTTCTAACTCCCTCATTTGATTATCAAAGTCTTTTTTGAGCTCTGTCATAGCCTGAGCCCAATTTCTGTTTTTCTTGGAGTCTTTAGATGCAGGAGCTTGTGCTTCCTCATCTTCAGACTGAGTATTTTGATCCTTCTTGGGCTCATATGCAAAATATTTCTCAATGGTCTTCCTCTTGTTTCTCTGCTTTCTCATTTTCCCAGCCTGAGCCTGGTTTTGGGGTGCTTCCTGAGCTTTTGGGACACTCCCACAAGGGTCTCATTGTGTAAGGCTCTATCCTCCCTCCTGGTCTGTGAATGACCATAAGCGCCCCCCTCTGCCACGGGGCTGAGGTGGGGGGGCCCTGCTGTTCTTTGGGGGGGCCTAGACTGTGATCAGGATCTGAATGTGGTCAGAGCCCCAGAGTCCTGTTCCAGGGGCAGAAGACAGAGCTAGGCAGTCTCTCTCTTCACTCCCCTCCCTCAGCTCAATGGGCTCATGCCCTGGGGGCTCCTGTTTACCAGCTCTGCCTGCTTCTGTCCCTGGATCTGGGTTGCCGAAAGACCAGGTTGCTCGCTGTGTGCCCTGAGGGCTGGATTTCATGTGCTCTGGCAGAGGTCCCCCACTGTTCCCCCAATTTGTGCTTGGTGCTCCCCGGGGTGTAGCTCAAGAGACTCCCCCACTGCTGTGAGCCGTGGCTCCCAGCGCCCTGGGGCTGCCTCCGGGAGGCTGAGGCTCTTTCGCTCTGGTGGGCCACCCCTCTGGTGCGCTGCCCCTCCAACCCCGGGGAGCAGAGCCTTTCTGCTCTCTTCCAGGTTACCTTGAGTAGGAGAACTGCCTCACTGGGTCCTGTCTCTCGAAACTTTAGTTAGAGTCCTTAGTATCAAAGTTTTATGAGAGAGCTTTTAAGAGCCGTTGCTCTCTTGTCGCCATCTTGGCTCCGCTTCCCACACCCAACTTTTGAAGAAGCTTCTGTAGCTCTCTATTGCCTGTAAAGCCAAATACCAGTTCCTCTGATTTAAAATTCTAGATAATCTCTGTCCCTTTTTTTCATATAGATTTATTATTACTTCTTCTCTGGTATGCATTGTTCCAGCCAATTGGGCCCCTTGCTATTCTCCATTTACAGCACTGTCTTTCTGCACCACCACCACCACCACCCCTTGCCTGGAAGGTACCACTTCCTTCTTTAAAGTGCCTCTTCCAAAGAGGGCCTTTCCTGACCCAACTCATTATTTTGTGTATATTAATATCTTTGTGTATAAGAACAATAATAATAATAATAAATAAAAGTATATATGTATACATATGCACATGGTCATAAATGCATGTATGTGAATGTATATAGGATGACTTATCTATCAATCTGGTTTTTGTTTTTTTTCTGTTCTTCAGTATTTAGCCTAGTGCCTTTAAATATAGTAAATGCTTAATACATAATTTTTGATTGAATGAATGAACAGATGAATGAACTTGATGAGACAGAGCTGTAGCCACAAGAATCAGAAATAATTCTTCCCCACATAGGGTTTTTTGGGGCTAAATATTATTATATCCTCTGACTAGTAATAGTATCATCAATTGATCAGTTAGAGAGAGGTACGCGGTCATTATAAAAGTAGAATACTAGTCAAGGAGTGAATTTCAGCATATGTTCTCAAATTCCATATTCCCAATTCCTCAATTTTTAAATAGGATTGTAATTTCTGTTTTTCTCATAATTCCCCTTTACCTTGCTACAGCTAAATAGTCTGATATATCCTCCTTGATGACTATATAAATAATTTTTTCCTGGGTCTTTTTCCATATCATTTTCTTATTTAGAGCTTTAAATTTTGTTTTGTTTTAACATATTGCTTATACTTACAAAACTTTTTCAGAATTTTCTTGGCACTGTAATGGTTATCATAAAGAATAATCTGATACTGTTTATATTTTTTTAGATGCTGGAGTCTCAAATTCAAGCAATCAGACCATCAGTTTCTCCATCAGAGCAATGTTTTTCATCATATTAACAATATTCTTTCTAAATCAGATGATGGAGATAGTGAAGAAAGTTTTAGCATAAGTATACAATCTGGTTTTGAAGCTATAAGTCAGGTAGGTTTTTAAATTTTCACAATTCCACTTTGTACAAGAGCCCAGAGTAGTAGAAGGACTATTCAAGCTAAAATGAGAACTTTTGGATTCAGTACTCCAGTTCTGCTCAATAATAGACTTGTGACTTTGAACGGTGATAAGTTGGGTGAAATCAAACTATCTCGTGTGTGTGTGTGTGTGTGTGTGTGTGTGTGTGTGTGTGTGTGTGTGTGTGTTTTTGCTGAACTGCCTCATAGGGCTTTTATAATAATCTGAAAAAATTATCACCATTATATTTGTAACCCTTAAATGCAATACAAATTTAAAACATTTATTGGGGGGGGGGGTCCATTTCACTTTCTTAATCTCTCCAGTCTTCCTCTCTGACTTTTGAAGGAGGCTTTTAGGAAAGCTATTAACCTTTTTCCTAAACTTTTAAACATAAAAGAGTAATTAAAGCTCTTCATTCTGAATATTCTAATTATTTTTTCTTTTGATAGGAATCATGCATAGTATTATGTTTAAAAGACCTAACCAGCATTGTTGACATAAAGACATCAAGCAGACCTGCCATGATTGGAAGTTTGACAGATGGATCAACAGAAACCTTTTGGGAGTCAGGAGATGAGGATAAAAACAAAACTAAGAACATCACAATCAATTGTGTAAAAGGAATCAATGCTCGTTATGTTTCCATTCATGTAGACAATTCAAGAGACCTTGGGGTAAAAAACAAAATTTTTTATTACTCAATATTGTGTGTGTGTGTGTGTGTGTGTGTGTGTGAAAATCTTAGATAGAAACATGAGTTTAGTAAAAGTGATATTGTATAGGAAAGTTTGATTCTTAGAGGGCAGAAAAATTCAGTTTACTTGGAAATATTAGATTAAAAATTCTGAATTTATTAAGAATTAATTTCATTTGGAACTGTCTTCCTAGTAAAATGGTTTGCTTCTTATGGAATTGGGTCAGAACTGATTTTGTGTGGTCTAGCATAGTTTCCACCAGTTCTTACTGAGTATCTCATGACATGATTTATTAGAGTTATGAAAAAGTACAAGATGGATAATGGAGGGAAGAATATATTGGGAAATATAGCTAAGAAAAATTATAGATGAATAAAAAAAAAGATGAATAAACACCTATTTTTTAAATGGATATAACAATAGCCCCTTCCCTTAAGGAATTTTTAAAAATTCACCAGATAAGACCAATAAAGATAACATATATAACTCTCAATACTAAAAGTACATATAAAATACATATAATTAATTGCAGTTCGGTGGTACAGGATTTTCAGAGAAATTATTCACCAATGGGGTCTTCATGGAAGGATTAGTTGTATAGATAGACTTAACCAGAGTCAGGACTTAAAGAATTAGTAAAATTTTAATAGGCAAATAAGAGCAAGGATAGCATTCTCAATAGGCAGAAGTAATGAGCAATTTTATAAACTATGTTTAAGAAACAAGGAGTAGAAAAGTTTGACTGTATAAAGATATTTGATAAAGCTAGAAAGATAAAGACCAGATTATGGAGGCCCTTAAATCCAAGGCTAAACAGCTGGTATTTGTTCTGTAAACAGTGGAATAATTAATTTTTTTGCACAAAGCTGATGTTTTCAAAGTGGTATTTGACAAGTATCCATGCAGCAATGGTAAGCATAATATATTTGGAATGTAGAGAGATGAACAACAGAAAATGAGTTGAAGCCACTTGAAATCATCAAGACATGAAATGATAAGAGCAGTAGGAGTGGGAAGGAAGGGAGAGGTGGGTGGGCAGGGAGAGGAGAAAATAAAAATCAGTGATTTAAGGGGAAAGATAGAGGTAGGTAACAAAAATGACAGATTCAGGAACTAACATTTATAATGCTTCCAGCAGAAATAATGGTAACACTAACAGAAATAGAATGGTTCTTTCCTTCACCTAAGCCTCCTTCCATTTCTGAAATGCCATGGCTCTATTAGAACAGTAATCTGATCTGGGGAGGAGGGAGATGATAAATTTGGTTTTAGGCATATTGAGTTCTAGGTGACAAGAAGATATATAAATTGAAGCAACCATCAAGCAGTCAGAGATGTGGGACTGGAGAAGCTGAGACTTTTAACCTAGGTTAGGAAATCTCCTGCCCAGAGGTAAAAGCTGAAGCTATAAACAGATGGTTATCTCCAAGACAGAGGCAAACAGGCAGAGGAGAGGAGAGCTGAGAACTAAACTTTGAGGAACCTGCACATTTAGGGACACTAAAAAGAATAGTGGTGTCTTAGTGGAATCTTGAGTACCATGAGTTAAAGAATTAATGGGTGATGGAAGAAATAAAATGGTGAGAGCAGCTATTCATTTGATAAATAGGAAATTGAAAGGAAAGAGAAACTCAATCAGTATTAAATATTTACACTGTGCTCCACCCTTTTCTATCTATGCTCTGGGGCATACCAGATGGTGTGCAGGTGGTTCTGTGTTCTCAAAGATCTTAGAATATTACTAAAAAAATCAAGATTAACATAAGAATGGCACACTTCCATTAAGAAGTCTTGAATGCTAAGTTTAAAGTGCAATAATTACTTGGAGAAGGTCAAAGATGTTGGAAGGTTTCACAGAAGAGGGAGACAAGGAGAATGTGATAGGCAGTAGGAAAGCATCATAGGTTCTTGAGTACCAAAATTACGTGATGAAAGTAATGTTTTAATGTCTGTCTTGTCTTTTTCAGAACAAAGTGACCTCAATGACTTTCTTGGCTGGCAAAGCAGTAGAAGATCTGTGCAGAATCAAGCAGGTAATTAAAATACCCTTTAATAAATGATTAGGGAATGGGGAATTAAGGGACTCTGTACTGATTGAGTTCTAATCCAGGCAGCCATTCCCCAATTTTCCAACAGTCTACTTAGAAATACTTTCATTGTCATTACTTCACAAACTGCCCATAAACCTGCACTTCCACTCATTAGGCTGTTCTATCATCTTCTGTTTAAAAGGGTTATTTAGACTTCAAATTTGGTCCCAAAAAAGTATTTTTATAAGCTAGCATGAGAGCATAACTATCTTATAATTGTTTATTATTGTTATAATTGTTACCAAATTTGAATTAGTTGTGCACAGTATCTCACTTCCATAGAGTAGAACTGTCTATATCTTTAAAGTATCAGAAATCAGAAAAATTTATCTTAACTTTATGTTTCTTGTGAAAATGGAATTTTGCCAAAACTGTGAGAAAGATTTAAGTAAGTTCAAAATGATGAAAAACTTTCTAAAAATTGGTTATTTTTCCTTCAAGACCCCATTTAGGATTTTTTTTTTTGACAAAGACACTGGAGTGGATTGTCATTTCCTTCTCCAGCTCATTTTACAGATAAGGAAACTGAGACAAACATGGATAAATGATGTGCCCAGGATCACATAGCTAGTTAATTATCTGAGGTCAGATTTGAACTCGGGAAGATCAGTATTCCTGACTCCAGGCCTGGCTCTCTATCCACTGTGCCATCTAGATATCCCTTTCTAATGAGCAGTTTTCTGCAAAAAAAGAAATTAGATGATCCAGAGTAGTTAATTTCCTGTCACTCAAGAAGAGAATTTTGGTTCCAATCATGACATTTGTAATAAATGCTGTGAATAGGATTCATGATTTGGATATTAGATTGCGAATAGCATTTGTGAATCCTCTTATAACTCTAAGATTTTATAATTCTGTTTCTATTTGTGATTTAACATTAATAACAGATGGCATTATATATGTGTTACATGTGGTGTCTTTATTTTTATGGCAACCTTGTGAATAAAATGCCATTTTAATCCCATTTTACAAATGAGGAAACTGAAGCAGGTACAGAATAATTGATTTTCTCAAGGTCACATAGCTAGTATGAATCTGAGGCAGAAGTTGAACGCGGTCTTCTGACATCAGGTTTAACACTTTTATCTACCATGCCACTTCACTGTATAGGCAATTGAACTTTTTTATTTTTAAAAAGCAGAATAATATGGTATAGTTCTAAAATGGACAGTTGATAACTAATAAATCATATGAATGGCATGTTAAATGTCATAGATCTTGAGTAAATACTCAGCTATTGAGATCTAGTTTTTAGTCATTACTCTTATGAATATTTAACACAACCAGATCAAGATCCATTGTATTAGTGTAAATGTCAAGTTAATGAAGTAATACAGGGGCGGCTAGGTGGTGCAGTGGATAAAGCACCAGTCCTGGAGTCAGGAGTACCTGGGTTCAAATCCGGTCTCAAACACTTAATAATTACCTAGCCGTGTGGCCTTGGGCAAGCCACTTAACCCCATTTGCCTTGCAAAAAAACTTAAAAAAAATGAAGTAATACACAATTAAAGAAAAGTCTTACTGATTTATGAATTTCATATATCCTACTTGCAGTTGTAATTATTTTTCACAGTAGCACTTGAGCAATTGGTATGTCTATTTGTAGGATTCTGATGTAGGCAATGATCTTGTCTGGTTTCAATCATATCCCTGTTCTCTGCCTCCAGGTTGACCTAGATTCCAGGCACATTGGATGGGTAACAAGCGAACTTCCAGGTGGGGATAACCACATCGTAAAAATTGAATTAAAAGGCCCAGAGAACACATTGAGAGTTCGACAAGTTAAAGTCCTGGGATGGAAAGATGGTGAAAGCACTAAAATTGCAGGTCAGATATCAGCTAGTGTGGCCCAGCAAAGAAACTGTGAAGCAGAGACTCTGCGAGTGTTCAGACTCATTACTTCCCAGGTACGTTCTCATTGCCGCATATCCTTAATTAGAATAATCAATCAGCAGTTATGAAGTGACTGCACTGTAGTAGAATAAGCATATACAGCTTAATACACCATAAAGTAGACAGGGAGGGAATGAACTGGGAAGAATTAGGAAATACTTTGTAATGGTGGGACTTGAAGGAAGTGAGTAGTTCTCTGAAGAGCAGCATTCCAGGTAGGGAGAACCACAGAACTAAATTACAGAGAAGGGAAATAGAGGACCTCGTGCAAGGTGCAGATCTAGAGTAGGAAGTCATATGTACTAAGTCTGGAAAGATAGTTGAGGACTGATTGTGAAGGGCTTTAAAACCCAAATAGAAGAATCTAATTTACAATCTGGGCTAGAGAGCTATAGGAAATTATTAGCAGAATGGCATAATCAAAGCCAAAATCCTCACTGAATGAAACCACTTTGGCAGCTGTTTAAAAAATGAATTGGAACAAGATGTGTCTTGATTCAGGAAGACCGTTGCAATAGTCTATGCAAGATTTAACTAAATCAGGCACTGTCCTTTGTAAATGAAGAGAAGAGGTTAGATGATAGGAGATAGAATTAGCAAGATTTAAAAACTGGTTGGTATTTGGGACAAAGGAGAGAGAAATTAAGGATAATTATTTTGAGTGTAAAATGACTCACTTGTATACTTTAAATTCCATAGTTTCATTGGTATATGTACTTCTTCAACCATTGTAAGATATGAGCCCTCCACACCTGATTCTGTGAAGTTCTTGTCCATATTTATGATAAAGCTTGCATAAACAATCTACTCAAAGAGTAAAATCAAAGGATTCCTTCTAGGGTTTTTTTTTGGTTTAGTTTTTCTTTTAGTATCTTAAAGATAGTAGCCTGTTTTAGGCTGCTGTCACTTAGTTTTCTTATATGAGACTGTACTCGTCTTGTAGTTATACAGTATCCTTCATAGCATTTTTAACATCTTTATTGCACACAGATTATCCTTATTAACATATTACAATTGATTGATGCTTACCATGCTAATAGTAATAATTATAACAGCTAATATTTTATATACTACTTAATTAAGTACTAATTACTAAGATAAGAGCTTTATGATTATTTTATCATTTGATCTTCACAGTAGTCCAGATAAATGCTGTTATTGTTATCCCCTTTTTACAGTTGAAGAAACAGAGACAGAAGTCCCAAAGCTAGTAAGTGTCTGAGGCTGTATTTGAACTCAGGTCTTCCTGACTCCAGGCCTTGTGCTCTGTCCTCTGCACTACATTGTTGGCCCCATTTATCTTTATACATGTTTTCAATTATCTTTGTATTATTTGTCATTTTCTTTCTCCTTTTCATTTTTTTAAAGTATTGAAATCCATAAGTAAGAAGGCAAAAAAAAGTACCTAATTACAAATGTGGATCACATTCTCTTTACTTTTCACACACAAATCTTCAGTGCCTCTCATACCCTTTTTATTCATTCTCCTCCCTCATCTTTTTCATCCTTGGATGCAGATACCATATTATTTTGTGCAACAATTAACTGCAGTATATATCGCAGTAAGTGAAAGATGCCATGCTAACTTCCTAGGGATGCAAATTTTAATAGGTCACAAATTCTCTGTTCCTGTAGCTTATAGATTAACATAATAAGTAGTTACAGCCTACCCGAACATCAGAAATAGCCTGTAAATTAAAGGGTTATAGACAAAGTGTTGTGAAGTGCATCTTTATTAATCACTAGTGGCAAAGTGGGATGGAGAAATGAGAAAACCAGGGACAAATTCATGGAAAAGAAAGCATCGAGTTAGTTTTAGAAGGTATGGAGGAATTCATCAGACAGAGAAGGGAAGGAATGGCATTCTAGACATGAAGAACGACAGAAACAGGACTGGAATTGGAGAGACGTGATCACAAGCAGAGGTGCCATTTGACAGGAATACTGTCAATGATATGGGAAATGGGAAACATCACCAGTTTGAAATGCTGAGCAAAAAAACAAAGTCAAAAAGACTTTGACCTTTACTTGGTAAACAGCAAAAATTCAGTGAACAGTTTGAGAAGAACATGACCTTATCTAGAAACTAGCAGAGGGAAGCATTTGAATCAGGATCAGCAGAGAGAGAAGCAATCAACAAACATTAATACCTGTTCAGGGATTCATATTCTAATGGGCATACAACCTGAAAATACAAACATCAGTTCTGAAAATATAAGCATCATGTGTGAGAAAACAGTGAGATACCCATTTTGGGTGAATCAAAGAGAGTATGAAGGGCAAGTAATATAGGGTAAGGTGAGTTGAGAGCAGCCTGTGAAGAGCATTAAATGTGAAACAGAAGATTTTGCATTTGATCCTAAAGATAACTGGGAGCCACTAGAATTTATTGAGGTGAGTAATGATATGGTCATCCCTTTATGTTATAAATATCACTTTGACAGCTGTGTAGAGAACAAATTAGAGAAAATCCAAGGACACCAATTAAGAAGTTATTATAAAAATTGGGGCTAGAGATGATTGGGGTCAGAACTGGGATGGTGGCCATGTGAATGGAAAGAAGGAAATGGACATGAAAAATATTGTGAGCTAGGTATAACAAGATTTAAAAACTGACTCAGTGCATAGAGTGAGGAGAGTGAAAAGTCAAGAATGACTCCAAGGCTGCAAACTTGGGAATAGTATCTTCAAAAGAAACAGAATTTTGGAAAAGCAGTGAGTTTGGGGAGAAAGATATTGAGTTCTGTTTTATATGTTGACTTTGAAATGCATACACATCTATTTCAGAATTCATTAGGCTTAATGGTGAAAGACTGTAAAAGAGATACTAAAGCTGGATATATAGATCTCTATGCATAGAAATAATACTTGAGTGGGGGTACCTAGAGATTAAGTATAGAGAGAGAAGAGAAGAGAACCCAGGACATACTTCCATAGCTCAAGGAGCTTCCTGTGTATTCAATAGGTATCCAAAGAGTGAATATTAAATAGATTTAACTCATTTCCCTCTATACACTCAAGTAATAAATGCAAGTGACATAGAGTTCAGTCTTTATTTCTCATTATAGCAAATGCAAAAATTGTAAATCATTTTTAAGAGTTCATAAATATATTCATAGCACATAAGACTATCACAGTAATCCAAAAGCTTCTATTACAAAGGAAGAATTTAGTCTCCTTTCCAACATGGCCCCACTCAGTCCCTGCTAGTCTTGTAGCACCATTCTATAGTCAGGCTCCTTGGAAGACAACCTTTTTGGCCTCCTCCTTCACTTCCCACTCTGGCCCCTGTTGGACCTGAACTATCTGGATAACTCATAATGATAAAAATAAAGCATAATATGGTGTTCTGTTCCTCCATATTTTGAGTCTAAGCTCTTATTGCCTCTCCAGCCACAAGCCCTCATGTAGGAGATCCTTTTTATTTCTAAGGGCAAGATGCTCAGCCACTTCATCTTATCTCTAAAAGATCAACTCCCTAAACTCAAAAATAGGATTACTCTTAAGACAACACCCCCCACACACACTTCCCTAAGGCTAGAGTTGTCCCTGAAATATACCTTTTGCATATTTTTGCTTTAGGAAGTATGCTGCTAGTAAAGTCCTTTCATGGGAGGCAGAGATTTAGGGTTAACTTTGTCCTTGGTCTGATTTGGGCTCAGTAGAAATTCCAGGATGTGGTAAGTTCATCTTTCATATAAGGCAAAAAGAGAGGAAGAATCAAGGACTTATTACATCTGGTCGGTGATTTGGAGTGAAGGGATGGAAAAGATTTATGCACCAGAGAAAATAAGATTTTTCAAAAATAAGAAAATCTTAAGCTTTGGGAAACTTATATTACAATGTTTGGAAGCCAAGATGTATACAAAAAAGCAACTTGGGTATAATACAAAATATAATAAAATAGGTGATAAATAAATCTTTTGAAAAAATGAATGGGGTGGCTAGGTGGCTCAGTGGATAAAGCACCGGCCCTTAACCCCATTTGCCTTGAAAAAACCTTTTAAAAAAAAAAAGAAAAGAAAAATGAATGAAGAGTCATACCACCATTTGAAATGGAAGAATCAGAAGAAAGGGGGAAAGATGAAGTTTCATTTTGCAAACATTGAGTATGAGTTGAAGATAATAATCCAGGTTATATATGTGCATATTATAAGGAGAAAGAGATTCAGGTGCCCAAGGGAGAGATCAGGAATAAAAAATCTTCATAGAAGTAGCTCCAAGTCTTTAGGTTTCTTTTAAGAAGACTGTAAACAGCCACCAAAGTGACTTATGAATAGACAATAAAAGATATATGAGTACATGACTATTTGAAAATTTATGTGCCTATTTAATACTATTTTACCTTGAAATTCTAAATAATGGAATTTTTGTAGGATAACAGACTTGATAGTATCATCTCCAAATAGGTTTCCTATTTTTTTATAATTAATTTCTAGTATTTCTTTCATTCCCATCAGGTATTTGGAAAACTTATCTCAGGAGATGCTGAGCCTACCCCAGAACAAGAGGAAAAAACACTTCTGTCTTCACCTGAAGGAGAGGAAAAAGTACACAATGTATTCAGTTGTATTCTTCAGATCTTTCTTCTTCCTTTTCCCATTTTATTCTTATTTCAGTTCAGTCAATGTTTTTATCTTCTCCCCAGTTTAGAACATGTTGCCCTGACTCTTTCTGTTCATTTTAAGATCATGTTATACAAATTTCTATGTATCTTTGACAAGAATTTTTTCCTAAAACACAAATAAATCAAGCAAGAAAAAGGGAAGGGTATTTAGTTGAATATTTTGAATTAATCTAAAATGTGCTTTATATAAGAAGTACAGTTACCTTGGTCTGTTATCTTTCATTTAAAAAAATGTGAAACTGTGTAATATCCTGGTTTACTTTAAATTACCACGTTCATCCATTTCCTCCTCTATATATTTCCTCCCTTTAACTTTTTGGTTAAAGTCCAGGAGAAGGCTTTAAAAATTCAAAGTCATCCAGTTCAGGCTAACAGAAAAGATGAAAACTGATATTGTCTCTGCCTTTAGCTTACCTTGCTAATATTGGAGATCTAATAGGTGGTAATGTGTGATGGGAAAGAGAAGTCACTCGAAGTGACAGAATTTCATGGGTGAGGTAGTCCCTGAGTCTGGCCTCCCCTGGGATGAGGAGCAAGTAAACTTCCAGTTTTGGGAATACAGACTGTTGCAAGGCAGAGAGATAGGAAAGAGTAGGATGTAGTCAGGGAACAACTAGTAGAATCATTGGTCTGGGTTATAGAGAATACATGAAAGAATGTGTGGTTCAAATGGAATGGATTTTTCTTGCCAGAATGAGTAGTTTATAATTTATCTTGGAGAGCATATAAGGCAAATGAAGATTTTTTAAAAGGAGTGAACAGGTCAGTTAGATTTGTGCATTGGGAAAATTATTTCAGTAGGAAAGGCAATGCCTTGAAATCAAAGAGACAAGTTAAGAGATTGGCCAGTAGTGAAGAGGATGATTTGGTACATCTATTCTGTGATTTGGTATGAAGGGATTGAAAAGATTTAAGAACCAGAGAAAATAAGATTTTCAAGATTAAGAAAATCTTGATCTTTGGAGAACTTATATTACAATGTTTGGAAGCAAAATGGGTACAATACAAAACATTTTAAAAGGGGATACTTGAAGAATCTGGGATTTAATACTCTTCATCCAACACAGCATCCCTTCAGGACTGAATAGTTAAAATAAATCCTAAGGATTTTCATAAAACATATAGTGACTTCCAAGGGTCACAAAAGTTACTAATTGCCTGAGGCAAAAATTTAAGACCAGACTTCCCCAGTTCCAAGTACCAAGTATTCATTCCACCATCAGATTGTCTGAAGTAAACAATTTAAACTGTCCTCAAGATGAAAAAGAATCATTGGCAGGTGAAGCAATTACAAAAGATTTCTTGAACAGAAGTAACAGTTGGTGTCTACAGTATACTCCTGGTCTTGAACTTCTGTGATTGCCCTGAGCAAAATGGGACATTTTACCTTATTGGTTTCTCACAAGTTTCAGAGTAAAAAAACTGAACAACCCAAAGTTTATCTCTTTACTCTCTCTCTCTCACCTGCCTCAATTTAAAGTTACTGTGCTTTTTTGAAAATTCACTAATTTTTATTGAAAATGATTTGAAATATCAGATGAATCACTTTTGAAGATATCTTGTTTTGATTTTTGTTTTGTTTTGTTTTTTTCCATAAAGGCAACATCAGATGCTGACCTGAAAGAACACATGGTTGGAATCATATTCAGTAGGAGTAAGCTAACAAATTTACAAAAGCAGGTTGGTTTATTTAGTTGAATTACTATCTAAGTATTTCAGTTAGTCAGATATTAAATGTCCAGCATTCTCTATCAGATGAAGCTTCTATAAACGTCGAAATGGAAAAAAACCTTTTCAGCAAAAAGCACCTGAAAACTTGTGTCTGGTGAGTTAGCTGACTAGAAGAAAAAGACTGTCATTTGCTCATTCATTTCCCATTGTTTAAATTTGTTAGCCCTCATTTGCTCATAAGGGCTAACAAATTTAAACAATGGGAAATGAATAAGTGAAGATAATAAATATGGACAGTTATTAAAAGTTTAGCAGTGAAATCGTTCAGTCAGCAAACATTTATTAAGTGCCTAAGTACTGTAAAAGGAACAGTTCAGTCCAACAAGCATTTATTAAATACCTACTGTATTCATTCTTACACCTTTTTTAGATGCTGTAGATATAAAAAACAAAGTGAAAAAAGTCCCTGCCTTCAAAGATCTGATATTTTACTGGGACTATATACAGTAAACTATTGGTAGTGTTGGATTATTGCTCAGGAGAAAAGTATAAAGATAATTGAACCCCTATAAGCAAATGACCTTATCCAAAGGAAGAAAAAAGAAGGCCTAGGACAGAAAATCTGCAGTTGAGGGACAAGACATAATAATTCTAAAGAGAGTGGTTGAACAGGTAGGGGAAAAAAAACTGGAGAGAGCATTAGAGGGAAGAGTATCCAGGAAAACCTAAGATCATCATAAAACTCAGGCTGGGAAAGCCCTCAGAGGCCGTCTAGTCCAACTGGCTCACATCTGAGCATTGAAAGACCCTGATTGAATACCTTGAGAAAAGAGGTAAAAGGACCTAATGACCCCAAAGCCTGGCACACTGTTACACTTAACAGAGGGCTTGTTGACTTAGTGGCTAGTAGGTAATTGCCAATGAGGTCCAGATAGAGTGAGAGGTCTGAGTGAAGTGAACCTCCAACTCAGAAAACTTGCTAAGTGATGATGTCAGAAGGAAACTGAGAAGAACAGGAACAGAAATCAGCAAAAGGTGTTCCTAGTGCTGGAGATGGTGACAAGGGATAGAGTATCAAATGGAGAGAACCACCTGATAACATTAGTAGAAAGGTGGAAAAACAAAGGAAAAAACTTTTATTATGTACAATGTACAAGGTCCTGTTCTAAGTGCTTTATAAATATTTAAAAATATTATCTTATTTACTCCTCACTATTACTATTTACTCCTCAATACTATTGCCTCCATTTTATGATTTTTGAAACTGAGGCAAAGGTTAAATGACTTGCCCAGGGTCACACAACCAATAACTGTCTGAAGTCAAGATTTCAATGCAAGCCTTCCTAACACTTCCTACACTTAAGAGGAAGCAGAGGTTGCAGAGGCTGTGATAGAGGGAAAATCACAACTTAAAATAATGAGGATAATAGATTTCCTGACCAAGAATGAAGTATATCTAACAAAGGCTGGTAATAATTTATTTGATTCTTGTTTTGCAAATCTAAAGAGAAAAGTTTCTAACCAAAAATATTAAGAAAGGGAAAAAACACCTATGCATCATTTATCATGATAAGTACAGTAAAGGAAAAAGAAAAGTGGTTGAGACTCCCATAAGTTCACAAAAGAGAGAATCCTAGAAAGGAGCTAGTAGTAAAACTTGCCAGTATTGATGAGCTCAAGTTACCTGGCCCAGATGAACTATGTTTAAGTGGTAAACCAATTGACAGATATCATTGCTGAAACACTCCTACTGACAGTCAAAAGATCATAGAAAATGGTAGACGTGGATTTAGAGTGTTCCAACCCTTAGCACTGTTTAGTTATAGGAGATAAGGATGGTACCTACAATTTGACTGATAGATGAATCTCTCAAAGGAAAAAAACTTTATGAATATTGGTTAGCACCTTCTTTACAATATATCTTAGAGAATTGCTTAGATCTCTTAGAGCTTTAAGTGTCTCACCTGTCAAATTAGTTAATATCATAAAAGGGGAAAACAACAAATGTTGGAGAGGATGTTTATAGATTGGGATATTAATACACTATTGCTGGAACTTTGAAGGATCCAATCATTCTGGAGAACAATCTGAAATTATGTTAAATGAGTTATAAAATTGTATGAATCCTTTTATCCACTATTCGATATGTTTACCAAGATGATCAGGGAAAAAGGGCAAAGAACCTATAGGATCTAAAATATTCATTTATAGTGGCAAAGAATTTGAAATTGAAGTGATTCCCATCAGTTGGAGATTGGCTAACCAGGTTGGGTCTATGATTTGTGATAGAATTTGTGATAGAATACTATTCTGCTGTAAGAAATGGTAGGGTGATTTTAGAAAAACATGGAAAGATTTGCTTGACATAATGAAGAGTAAAATAACCAGAATCAAGAGAACATTGTATATAGTTACAATACTGTGCAAAAATTAACCATGAATGACTAAGTTTAAACTGAGTATTATAAATATTTAAATCAATCAGAAATCGCCTATGAGGGAAGATACTGCTTCCTTAAGGGAAAGAAAGATATGATAAATAAAAGTATGCATAATGTGGTTTTAAATATTATACAAGCATTTATGTATGCATGTATATATGTATGTGTATATTTATATACATATAGATATATATACCTGTCTCTATTGCAGCATAGGGAATGAGGGAAACAGTTTAGAATTTAAAATACTAGAAAAAAATTAAATTAAAAAGATAGAAAATATTGTGGTGGTAGAAAAGAGCATTAATCAATCAAAAAGAATTCTGATTGGGACACCCACAGCCTTTACACTTTCAAAAATTATATAAAAGAGAGGTATTCAGGCTCATTTCCCATATTTTTATCTTCTTTGTATATTAAAATATTTGGGGGGGGGTTAGTGATAAAGATCATAACCAAAAGGGAAAAAACTTAGAACTGATGCTAAATCATGAAAAAGGGAAAAGAAGGGGCACTTTCTCCTCATTCCTAAGTGACTCCAAAAGTAAAAAAAGTAAAAAAAATTAAGTGACTCCAAAAGTAAAAAAAAGTGGTCGATCTTTTTGGCATCCTTGTCATGGCTTTAAAAAAGAAGTGTTATGTTGTACATGCTAATTTTTTTTTCTTCAAATGAACAACTGTTGCAGAATATTTTTTCAGTTTAACCTCATGTTTTACATTTGATGTTATCATATAACCACTAATAAACTTTAAAACTTCATTACTTTATTTATTTAGAAAAAGAGTTAAGTATAGAAAATGTTACCTATATGTTGCCCATGTTGTTGAAGTTCCTTGATAGAATGAACAAAAAAATCTTCATTGAGGGGTGGCTAGGTGGCGCAGTGAATAGACACCAGCCCTGGAGTCAGGAGTACCTGAGTTCAAATCTGGCCTCAGACACTTAATAATTACCTGGCTGTGTGGCCTTGGGCAAGCCTCTTAACTCCATTGCCTTGCAAAAACTAAAAAAAAAAAAAAAATCTTCATTGATAATCTGAATCAGTTTTGCCTATGATTCCAGTTTTTTTCTCTTCTCCTTAGCTTTAAATAGTTCAAAATCTAATGGGGGTAGGGAGGATCCCATCATCATGTAAACAGTTGTATGTAATCAGGATGTGTGCAAGTTTAATGGGAGATAATCCCAGAAGGAAGCCACTAAACATGAAAAAGGAACCAGGAATTTGACTGAGACTTAAAGGAAACCAGAGATAGATAAGAAGGCTTAAATGATGTGATTTCAGATTATGTAAATAATACCATGTAAAACAATACACAATCTCTACAATAATATCAGTGGAAGTGATGATAGTAGAAAAAAATGTTAAAAACCAAAGGATGTAATTATGATGACTAAATTAATCCCTAAAGAAGGGACCAAAAACTTACTTTCCTCCATTGTAGAGATAGGAGATTCTAGTAGAGTATAGAATGTTGCAAATACTGTAAAGACTTCATTGGTCTGTTAGTGTTCTCAGCTGCTTTTTTTCCCTCTCTTTTTTTAATTTATAACATGGTAGGGCTTTCTGGGTATGGGATAGATTTCTAAATGAAATGGATATATAAGAAGTCAATAAAAAGTTAAAGCGACCCTTACCTCAAAGAGAGTAGAGGCAGCTAGGTGGTGCAGTGGATAGAGCACTGGCCCTGGAGTTCAAATCCGACCTCACTAGCTGTGTGGCCTTGGGCAAGCCACTTAACCCCATTTGCCTTGGGAAAACCTTTAGGCGGGACAGGTGGGGGTTGCGTCCCTGTGCCCACTGGAGTGGCGCACGAGGCCGGCGCCCTCCTCACCTCGCCACCCGCCCACCCGCGCCCCGCTGAGCTGATGCGAGTGCAGGTGGAGACCATCTCTCCCGGGATGGGCGCACCTTCCCCAAGTGCGGCCAGACCTGCATGGTGCACTACACGGGGGATGCTTGAAGATGGGGAAAAGTTTGATTCCTTCAAGTTTGTGATGGACAAACAGGAGGTGATTCGAGGCTGAGAAGAAGGAGTTGCCCAGATGAGTATGGGCCAGAGAGCAAAAATGACTGTCTCTCCAGACTATGCTTATGGTTCCACTGGTCATCCAGGCATCATTCCACCAAATGCTACTCTCATCTTTGATGTGGAACTTATAAAATTGGAATGACAGAAATGATTTCTTCCTCTAGCTCCCTGTTTCTTGAATTGAACACATGGAAGAGTCCAGAGTCTCAGCTTCAAGAAGAAGAATGCACATTAATTTATATGGAGCTTTTTCCCCTGATATTCCACTACATTCATTGTATAGACATATACCCCGATTGTGTTATCACTTGGCTTTGCTTCCAACTCTTCCTCCTTGTACATGTGTTGTCCCTAAACTATACACCGTAAACCTCAACTTGTCAAGTCATTCATCTTTTTGTTTTTGTGGTCTAGATTTAAATTGCAATCTTTTGGGTATAGATTTAAGATTAAGTGTATGATCAAGCATTAACAGCACACAGATGGGTTAACCTTAGAATAGGAATTATTTGGTAAGAACTTGAATTGATTGTTAAATTGAAGGTGCTGTTTGTAGAAATTTTCAACACAATGAAAGCCCAGTCATTGTCACAGGAAATCGTTGCGTGTTCTCTACAAAAAAAAAAAACTGATGTTGGTCATCACAGCTTCAACATCTCCTGTTTTTGATGCTCAGCTCCCCTACTGCTGATATCCTTCCCTCCACCCCCACCTTCCTTCTTTCCCACTCCCCGCCTTTTGCTGTCCTATATAGTGATTTCATAAGAGAAACTGCCACCACCCACTCTCCCTCCACCACGTATGAGTTTCAAGTTTTATTATTGCAATAAAATGCTTTATGCTGGCTTTTCTCAAAAAAAAAAAAGGAAAAACCTTTAAAAAAAGAGAGAAAGTGTTAGTAGTCAGTAAATTGATCATTATCTCTCCAGTACTTTACTTAAATTTAAAATTTGTAATCTTACTATCAAAAATAATATTCAGAATTATTTTTCACAGTTGGTATACATACTATAAAAATGGTGAAACAAATATAGTAGAGAGTTTGGCAGAAAGGAATGAATAAAATAGAGCATCAATTCATATTTACGTATTTACAGTGTGTAAACTATAGCAAAAATGTGAGTTTTTATTTCTGTATAATATACTGCCTTTTTGGTTTATGTAGGTATGTGCCCATATAGTCCAGGCAATTCGAATGGAAGCTACTCGAGTCCGTGAAGAGTGGGAACATGCAATTTCCAGCAAGGAGAATGCTAATTCTCAGCCCAATGATGAAGATGCCTCTTCTGATGCATATTGCTTTGAACTGCTCTCCATGGTCCTAGCATTGAGTGGGTCTAATGTGGGCCGTCAGTACCTTGCTCAGCAGCTAACTCTACTTCAGGATCTCTTTTCATTGCTGCACACAGCCTCTCCTAGAGTACAGAGACAGGTACTAATTCATGCAACAACATTACTCCAAGGAAATTATATCAAGGCTTTAAAAGTAGATTAGACTTTTTGCTATCATTTTTATTCCATACTTTTGTGACTGAGATGAGGCTTTGAAAAGTATACTCTGTTATGCTAATGTTAACTTAATAGTCTATTTTAGTCCTGCCATAAAGCATATGACATTTAAGAAATTCGTCTTTTATCCTTGAAGCTTTTATTGTGATAACAGCTGAATCTTTAGGAAAGTAAAAATTCAAAATTTTGATAATATGAGCTTTTGATTTTAATCATGGGAAAATGCCATCTTAAGTAAAGAAAAAGATAATTCACCACCCAGTGGTCAAGATGCCTCTTCTAATGCATATTGCTTTGAATGACTCTTTTATGATTTTACTACTAGGTGACCTCTTTGCTAAGGCGGGTTTTGCCTGAAGTGACCCCTAATCGCCTGGCCAGCATCATAGGCGTGAAGTCCCTTCCACCAGCTGATATTAGTGATATAATTCATTCAACAGAAAAAGGGGACTGGAATAAACTAGGTATCTTGGATATGTTCCTGGGATGCATAGCCAAAGCCCTCACAGTACAGTTAAAGGCCAAAGGAACTACCATCACAGGAACAGCTGGCACTGCTGCAGGGAAAGGAGTTACAACAGTTACCCTTCCAATGATTTTCAATTCCAGGTTGGTGAGAGATATTTAATACCTGGACCAAAAATCAATGTGACACTTTCTTTGGGAATACAAAATACAGTTAGTTTCTAGTCAAAGAACTAAATGTTTGCCTTCAGGCAAATTGAAAATTACTAAATCAAACTAGATGACCTCTGGAGTCTCTTTCGTTTCTGTTTTTCTGTAATTCAGTGAACTATATTCATATCATTGATTCACCAATTTATCTTAGCTATATCACTTTTCCCTTCAGGCTTTCACATGTTTGAAAATTTGTTATCTCAATACTCGAAGATAAAATCAGATTAGGATGTTGTATATATAGTGAAAAGACAACTCTAAAATCATTTTACAGATGGAGAAGCTCAGATCTAGAGGGTTTAATTGAATCATAGCTGGGAATTGTCCCAGTACTCTGCTTCTAAATCCAGAACTTGTTCTTAACTCTCCTGTTTTTACCTCTGTCAAATGAAATATCCTGTTTATTTCTGAGTTGAACTATTCCAAAATAAGTCATACACAAACTAACTTCTGAAGTCATTTAAATTGTATAATAAAACCTTAACTCTTTGGGTTTTTCAGTTAATTTATGATGGTTATTATGTGTTATTTTATTATGACATTTTTTGTTAATTATCTTCTGTAGTTATATTCGACGAGGTGAAAGCCATTGGTGGATGAAGGGCTCAACTCCCACCCAGATTTCAGAGATCATTATTAAACTTGTAAAGGACATGGCAGCAGTAAGTTTCCATCCTCCTGAGAATTCTTTTGATAAGACTAAATAACGTAATTTGCCAACATAATTTGTTGTGCAGAATTTTGAGGAGGGGATCAAACTTGCGATGATTTTTCTTTTGCATGCTACAGTAAATTAAGGTACTTCTACAAAATATCCTGCTAAATGTTACTCCTTCAGTCCATCAAACTGTCCATCATTTCATTGGTGGCAGTATTCCTATGCATTCCACATCTTAAGTAGACTACCTTCATCTGTTCCTAAAGTTGTCAGTATTTCCATATATTAAATGTAAGGTGCTTGTGGTTAGTTTTCATTCCTTCTGTGAAAATCTTGTAAAATTTTCGAATGAAGTGGCTTTCAGAATAGTTGCTTGGAAAGTTGTCAGTTCTTCTCATTGTGCAGAACCTGTTATTTAACAAGTATTTAGCTTTAAAGCAACAGAATATTATTTTTAAAGGATTTAGCACTTTCCTGATTTAAAAAAAACTTCTCACATAAGGCATTATTTCTAATTATGATGTACTTTTAATTTTAGTTATGTCACATTGCTATTCAACTGCCTTAACACTCAGAAGGATGTGCTATGTCCCTCTGTCAAAGATGTCAAGGGAGGGAAAAAGATGGTTAATAGAGAGTGTCCTAAAGAAACTTGGACTTAGTCCATTAGTTAATTTTGCATTCAGACAATACCGGATAGCTAATATAGACAGACAGACAATGCTGAGTGGCACAGTCCTCCATGTAGCTAATGTTCCACTAACATTTATGGAGTTCAGTGATGGAAACCAAATTACAAATAATTTTTCAGTGGGGACATAAACTCCTGAGTGCATATAGTTTAATGGAGACGCAGAGACTGAATAGCAATATCTCTCACTGCCATTACTATTTATTACTCCCTCTTGTCAATACTTAAAAATATTTTTTGATACTCATTATTGCTTAACCTTCCATTAATATTACAATCTTATAGTGAACCATCTCTTATCTTTGTATCTTCCCCAGTATCTATGATAGTACCCTTTACCTTGTGGGACCTAAATAACCATGTAGTTGAGTTGAATATACCAATGAATGAAAAAAGTTCAATGTAGTGTGTTAGTTGAGACTCACTCATTTGTCCTGCTATTGCTCTCAGCAGCTACAGCCTATTAAGAACTTAATTCAGCCTTCCTATTTATATGACTACTTTACTAAAGACCACTTTCATGCTTTGATTTGCTACTGATTACTTCCTGCCCACAAATAGACCAGAAAAATATTCTTTAGACTTTTAGCTGCTAAGAGCCAATTTAGCAAGGATTCACCAACCTGAATACCTAGTGTTTAATAAGCCAACTAGGAAATTGGGAAATTATCTTAACCTTAAAATTATCATTGCATAAACCAATTAAATATCATTTGAGTGCCTACTCCATGCAAAGGACACTGCTAATCAAAAAAAGAGAAATAAGACATGATTCTTTTCCACAAAAGAATTTATAGTCTTAGGAAAATAAAGCATAATTGTAAAAAGTTAAATAATTCAAGCAGTAAATAACTTGTCCTCCTGACTCCAGGGCCAGTGTTCTATCCACTGCACCACCTAGCCACCCCAGTAATTAACTTGTCAATACTGTAGATGTTACTAAACTACATTATATGATTAAATTGCTAAATAATTGAAATAGGCAAATGATATATAAGTAGAAAAGAATTGAGATATTTAATAGCTCTGGACTAGAAAGACTTTTCAGTTCAAGAGGAAATTGAGCAGGAATTGGATAAGATGAGGAAGAGTATTTCATTTAAGTGGACTGTGCATTTTTAGCAGCCTATTAAACACTATAAATGTCTTCTTTGTTTTGTCAGAATGGCATTTTTTTTCAAAGTGTTCATGAAGTGGAAACAGTTTAAACTGATGATAGCAAATTTTTTTATGTGCTTTAGCTTTAAATACATGTAGACTCTTAAGTTTCCAAAAGAGATTTTTCATTAAAATCACTATTAAATTAGCTTATTAGCTAACAAGCAATTGGTTACTTATTAAGAGTTTTTTTAAATGCATTTCCTAAAGCATGACTGGCTTAGTATTTCCATTCTATATTAAATCTATATCTATAAAGAAATGCCTGTAAAATCATTAGGAAGAAGAAAAATAAATTTAAAACTTTTGTTTGCTTCTTTTGGATCAAAATAGTAACTTTTTCTTTCAGAATAGGTTTTTTTTTTTTAAGAAATCTTTGCCCCTTGATCTCTAAATGCATAGTCTGTATAGTGTCAGAATTTAATTTTTTGAAAGCAATAATTTGTTTTGCTGTTACTCATATACATGAGTAAACTAATTTCTTTGTTTCTGCCTATCTCCTAAAAATATCTTGTCCTATTCAATAGGGTCATCTTTCTGAAGCATGGTCCCGTGTTACCAAAAATGCCATTGCAGAAACCATCATTGCCTTGACAAAAATGGAAGAAGAATATAGATCTCCAGTAAGATGTATTGCAACAACCAGGGTAAGATTTATTGTTGTTTTGGTCTTATTGTTGTTGCTGTTGTTGTTTTTCATTTGAGAGGCACTATAACATGGTGAAAAGAAGATTTAGCTTATGGTCTAGAGACCTCATTTCAAATCCTGAGAGGTGCAGATTCTTTATGTGTATGACATATTGTATAACTTCCTCAACCTCATTTTCCTCATATGTTCATATCTAGATATATAAACAGTTTGCCCTACAGCTGCCTCACAAAATTGTGAGGGAAGTGTTCTGTAAACTTTAAAATTCTGCATCAATATGGGTTTTGATGATGAAGAGAATCATCATTATTATTAGTTCAAAGTGTATTTGACAAAGTTTGTTTCTAATTGTGGCATCAGTGTAACTAATTGAATCCTAGTTCAGAGCTGTGTTTTATATCACTTCATTCTTTATGTACATTTTTGTGTTTTTTTAAACCAAAAGTTGATACTAATTGTCATAAAATAAATTACCTAGGCATTTTTTCCCTATAATACTTGGTTATTCCATTGCTAAACTTTTCTCAGATTCAACATCACTGTTTGCAATACTTTGTTCTGAGTTTTAGACTCAGTCCTAGCAGACAACATCCTTGTCTTTCTAAGAAAAATTTTTCCTCAGTAGCTAGTACCCTACTCTCTATTTAAAAAATAAGTTCCATGAGTGCAGAGAACCATACCATATATAAATTTTGCATTTTCCCTAATACCCAGTAAAGTGTTATATAAGAAGTAAGCATTTAGTATTTTTAAATTGACACTGTCTTAAATCTGGCAAGTTAATAAGGCATAAAAATGGAGATTGCTTGTGAAATAAAACCACTCTTGAATATTAAAATATGGATATTTACTACTTCAGAAGGTAGATATTAAGTCTGTTTTGATTTCTCATCTTTCTTTACTATAGATTGGAGAATCATCCATTTGAGTTTAAAAAATTATTTCCCAAGGGTGGTGCAGTGGATAGAGCACCGGTCCTGTAGTCAGGAGTTTCTGAGTTCAAATCTGGCCTCAGACAATTAATAATTGCCTAGCAGTGTGACCTTGGGCAAGTCACTTAACCCCATCGCCCTGCAAAAACAAAACAAAAAAATCACTTCCCAAATCTAAAACTTTTATTTAATTTCAATCCATAGTCTATCATGGACCAGACAGTGACTAAGCACTGTTCATGTGCTGATCCTCAGAGACAGTTATTGGTGGCACTATCCCCCAGGGGGACAATAATAATTACCTACTTTTTTTCAGTCTTCCTTTCTCCAATTCCAATTCATTTTTTCTATGCATTTTTGGATGCTCTCTCTTATCATGTCTATGACTATTCCCTGTTGACTCTCACAGGTACTGCTTATCGTTGTCCTAAAAAAGCTTCAGCTTTCCCCATATTTGTAAAGAATTGAAAATGAATCCCCTCCTCTGAGAGAAAAGAGAATTACTTGTTACTTCTTCTGTGTTCTAACCATTTTTAAAGACTATTTTACTTCTGAATATCTGATCATAAATGAGATCTTCACCTGATATATAAAATGAGGTCTGTGTTCAGATTTGGCTCCATTCTTTCAAAACTGTTTGTAACATTTCCACATAACCTCTTAATGAGAGGAGAAAATGTTAAGAAAGTTAGTGAATGCTGACAGTACACAAATGCTTTATATGACTTAACCTTAAAAACAAGAATTTTTCTTTTCAGGGTAGGATAAATGAGTTAGACTGGTGTGGCAAGTAGAGAAAACAATGGGACAGGAAACCCTGAATTTGAATTCTGGTTCCACTCACATAACAGTCTTGAGACTTTAAGACAAGTCACTACCTCTCTGATTTTCAGTTTCCCTTCGTTGTAAAAGTTGGAAATAATATTACTTCTACTACCAGCTTCCCAGACTCATTATATTTACAAATATTAAAGCATCATATGCATAAAAGATGGTTATTATTCAAAAAAAGGAAAAGGGAGAGAAAATCAAACAATACCTCTCATTTATCATGAGAAATGAGGTATTAATGATATCTGTGGATTTTCTAAATGACTAAAGCATATCCACTTGAACCACATTCATCATTTTAATATAGCCATGTGTGATGATGATGACTTTCTAGAATCTATTATATACTTTGCTTATTTCTTCATTAACCTTAATTTGATTATAATTTAATATTTTTCTGATAATTCAGAATCCATTTTGTCACTATCATAGTAAAATTGAAAGTCTATACTTTTTCTAAAGGCACAATCTAGGAAAACTTAATGTGAAATAATTCCTGAATTTTCATTAAATAACAAATTCTTATTGAGCCACAATACAAGATAGGAGAGATGCAAGAGTGTATATGACCTACTTATCAAAGCATATTTCAAAATTGCCTCTTTGAGCATGGGAATGTGCTTTATGCTGTGCCAAGAACATTGTTCTAACCTTTCAGGAATTATACTCTTAAATCATGTAGGTCTGGGAAAACATAAAGAGGACATACAGACATCTGAATAGGAACATTAAATGAATACTTAAGGAGATATGTACATTTATTTGCATAGAATATGGAATAAGTTTATTTGTCAGGTAAAAGAAGGTGTTTCCCTACAGATATACACTCTTGTAAGCTCCAAGTGGGGAATGAGATTTATCTCATCCTCATTCACTGACTTGCTAAAGTCTAAAAAAAAAAAAAAAGAAGAAAAGACCAAAGTTCCACATTCTTGCCCCCTTTCTTATTGTCAGGTGACAAAGGTGATTTTCAAATTTTCCTGCTGAATGGCAAATATACACAATTATTAGTATTCATTCACATTCCTGTTCCCTTGAACAGCTCTGGCTTGCCCTGGCATCATTGTGTGTTCTAGATCAAGATCATGTGGATCGACTCTCTTCAGGAAGATGGATGGGAAAGGATGGACAACAGAAACAAATGGTAAGAGCCGGAGTTTTATCTGATGAAACATTGAGCAGCTGAACAAATATGTAATAGTGTAGATGGTGAAAGTTGTTACCAAACTGGTTAAATTGAAAGTAAATAATAAAAAGTTTTTTTCTTCCCTTTACTCTCAGTCTTCTTGTCTTTACATTTCATCATAATTTTATTTTGTTAGACATGGTATGATTTTATTTTTCAATTTGGTATTGGATATACATCATTGAGAAACCATTCACTGTAAGGATAAAGAACTGAGGTCAGACTGATCTTTGGTGCAAGTTCAACCTCAGATATATTTCAGCTTTGTAACCTGGTGCAAGTCACTTAGCCACACCATGCTTCAGACATTTCTCTAAGATTATCAAGTGAAGAATCCAATCTATATTGGTAGAGAAAGTTTCTTCACTGGGTAACTCCTGACTTAAATGAAATTACAAATATGAGCCCCCCTCCACCCCCCCCAACCCCCCAAAATGCTATGCTACATTAGCTAGTATAGCAATTTCAGAAGTTATCTGTATTCTTGAAAGGTGGTATTAAGAACATATTTAGGGCAGCTAGGTGGCTTAGTGGATAAAACACTGGTGCTGGAGTCAAGAGGACCTGAGTTCAAATCCGGCCTCAAGACACCTAATAATTACCTAGCTATGTGAACTTGGACAAGTCACTTAACCCCATTGCCTTGTAAAAACAAAACAAAAAAGAACATATTTAGGCATTTAGGTTCTTAACTTCTTTTGTGATTCATGGGTCCTTTTGACAGTCTGTAAAAATCTATAAACCCCTTCTCTTCAAATGCATAAAATATATAGGTTGCAGAGCAAAACAGTTATATAGAAGTAAAGTTATTAAAGTATTCAAAACACAAGTTCAAAGTCAATGGGTAAAGAATTCAATCTAAAGTAAATTTTGATGTAATTTTCACTTTATGTTTTATATTCATAATCTATTAAAATACTATTTAGAATGAACTGAAGATCTAAATTTTAATGCCAATGTATGAAGGCTGTTAAAGATTTTTAGAAGTACTGTTCATTTAGTATAGAATTAGATTCAATGTTAACTTGCTGTAACAAAATATGAACAATTTTTAGACATCACTGAACAAAAATTTCAAATCCATAACTTTTTGTTTTGTTTTATTTAAATTTTGTTTTGGGGGCAGCTAGGTGGTGTAGTGGATAAAGCAATGGCCCTGGAGTCAGGAGTACCTGGGTTGAAATCTGGTCTCAGACATTTAATAATTACCTAGCTGTGTGGCCTTGGGCAAGCCGCTTAACCCCGTTTGCCTTGCAAAAACCTAAAAAAAAAAAAAAATTGTTTGATAATGTATGGCCCTCAGAATTTGAAACTTAATGAGCTGACAGTGCTGTGGTTTTAATAAATAACATCAAGTTTGTATCTTTAATTCATTTTATTTAGCACTTACCTTATTTTTTCAGCCTATGTGTGATAACCATGATGATGGTGAAACTGCAGCAATCATCTTATGCAATGTATGTGGAAATCTGTGCACTGACTGTGACAGATTCCTTCATCTTCATCGTCGAACCAAAACTCATCAGCGACAGGTGAAGATTTTCATGAAGATTTCAAAGAGTGCTTTATGAATATAAAACATTTATCAGTTGATAATTATTATTGTCCCTGCCTTTTATGAAATTACTAGGTCTTCAAAGAAGAGGAAGAAGCTATTAAGGTCGATCTGCATGAGGGCTGTGGGAGAACCAAGCTCTTCTGGTTAATGGCACTAGCAGACTCTAAAACAATGAAGGCAATGGTGGAATTCAGAGAGCATACAGGTAAAAAGTAAACTATAACAATGAATCTTGATGTCATTTATAGAAGAATGATTTGTGGAGGTTTCCTAATATCTACCTATTCCTTTACTGATCACTGCATATAAAATTTAGATAGCCAGGCACACCTCTTAATTTTTTTCTTAACCCTTATTTGGCTTTTACCACTAGATCAGTCTCTCAGCAAATATTTCTTAAAGGCCCCCCCCCCCCCCGCCATGTACCAAACATTGTTCCATCCACTGGCTGGCACAAGTAATGAATACATTAGAAGTAGAATACTCTAGCAAAATATTGTAGCTAATTCATCAGGTGACCTTGAGCAAATCCCTTCACTCTGGGATCTTATCTATATTATGAGATCATTAATCTTACCCTAAAGGATGTCAAAGGGTCTCTTCTCCAAATTTATAGTCTCTCTAAATGTGGATTAGTCTTTCAACCCTCTAACCACAGAAACACTCTTTATACAACCACTATTGAGTCCATAGGAGAAAGAATAGTCAATTTTTGAAACACCTACATGAATGAAATAACAAATCAATCTAAGTAATTTACAAATTGCATAAATAATTGTTTATGGGGCAGCTAGGTGGCACAGTGGATAGAGCACCAGCCCTGGAGTCAGGAGTATCTGAGTTCAAATCCAGCCTTAGACACTTAATAAATACCTAGTTGTGTGGCCTTGGGTAAGCCACTTAACCCTGTTTGTCTTGCCAAAAAAAAAAAAACCCTAAATAATTATTTATATAAGCAACAGTTTATTTTCTCCTAATTGCTACTACTCTGAGTCATGTAGTTGCAGCTTATTAGAAGTTACATTGTTGGGGCAGCTAGGTAGTGAGTGGATAGAGCACCAGCCCTGGAGTTGTGAGGACCTGAGTTCAAATCTAGCCTCAGACACTTAATACTTGTTTGGTTAGCTGTATGACCTTGGACATATCACTTAACCTCATTGCTTTGCCCAATAAAAAAAGTTACATTGCTGCCTATAGTTTCTATTTTTCAAGTTGCCATTTTCCTAACTACTGAAAGCTATAAAAGCTTTGCTTTTATTTTATTCTATTATTAAGTAAACCTGAATAAATTAGGTTAGTCTTTTATTCCACATTATGTTTTTAGATTATTCTATATGTTATAATATTTTATTGTATTAATGCTCTATATATTACAGTATTTTTATTCCATATTATGTTTTTAGATTTAAAATGTTGCCCCTTTTGCCTTTTTCTCCACTAAAAACTCAAAAGCTTTTCCTGTGATTCATCTTTTCACCTAATCAAGAATTTGTTTGTGGGACTTAATAGAAAGAGGAGGTCTTTATGGGTTTTTTCTTCTCCTGCTCCCATCCCTGGAATAAGAACTCCGTTCAGGACTCCTATATTATAGGAATTGCTTACCAATCCCCTCTGCCTTTCCTAAAGGTGTCAATCAAGTTTTTTACTAGTAGCAGCCATTTCAAGATATTAATTTTTTTAATTTAGGAAAATAAGCTTCTGAAAAAAAGTTAAAATCTTAATTTTTTTGTTTCCTTACTCTGATGATCTAAAATAAAATATGCATCATGTTGTTGTTGACTCCTACTTTTAAAAAGACTACTAAAAGTGTTGACTTCTAATTATTTTAGTCAGCTGAAGATGTAATCATTAATTAAAAATAGAAATTGTGATCATCTCTTTTACAAAATGGGAAATTCCCAAAGAATAATATTACTGCTAACCATACCTTATATAGGAAAATCTCTGTAATAAATAAGAATATTTTCATACTAAAGAGGGAAAGGAATTCTATAAGTCATCTCATTCTTTTACATCTTCAGAAATCCTTTTCTAGCATTATTTGACCCAGCAGGCAAAGCAAGAAATTTTAGATATATTGTACTACTCATTTTGTTCATGGTTTAGCCATCTATTATATAAATCCACAGTGTGATGCTTTCTATTTGCATATAGGCAAACCCACCACAAGTAGCTCTGAAGCCTGCCGTTTCTGTGGTTCCAGGAGCGGAACAGAATTATCTGCTGTTGGCAGTGTGTGTTCTGATGCCGATTGTCAAGTAGGTACAAATATACATGCAGGCCACCCATTACCACTAGAAGTAGCAGCCTTTGTGTAGTTGATGCTGTACTTCATAGACTCAAGGGTAGTGATGGTTATGTGGCTCTCAACTGTGGGAACATCAGACAAAGTTCTATATTTGACCTTTTGATATGAAGTACAGACTAGATGCTTTGTTTTCTTAATTAAAATTTGATTTAGGGGGGCGGAGCCAAGATGGCCACAAGAAGGGATCCAGTCTTAGGAGCTCTCTGATAAAATTCATCAGCTAAGGACTCAACTAAACTTTTGAGAGACAGAACCCACAAAGGGACCCAGTGAGGCAGTTCTCCTACTCAAGGTAACCTGGAAAAGAGCAGAAAGGCTCTGCTCCCCAGGATTGGAGAGGCGGCCCGCCAGAGGGGTGGCCCACCAGAGCCAAAGAACCTCAGCCTCCCGGAGGCAGCCCCAGGGCACTGGGGGTCTCAGCTCACAGCAGCGGGGGAGTCTCCTGAGCTGCACCCCGAGGAGCACCGGGCACAAAGTGGGGGAACAGCGGGGGACCTCTGCCACAGCGAGCACGTGGAGCCCAGCCCTCAGGGCACAAAGCAAGTGACATCCTCTTTCCCCAGCCCTGATCTAGGAAACAGAAGCAGGCAAGCCCGTAAGCAGGAGCCCCCAGGGCATGAGTCCATTGAGCTGAGGGAGGGGAGTGAAGAGAGACTGCCTAGCTCTGTCCTCTGCCTCTGAAACAGGACTCTGGGGCTCTGACCACATTCAGATCCTGACCACAGTCTAGGCCCCCCCCCCATAGAACAGCAGCTCCCCCCCCCCCACATCAGCCCCTTGGCAGAGGGGGGCGCTTATGGTCATTCACAGACCAGGAGGGAGGACAGAACCTCACACACTGAGACCCTTGTGGGAGTGTCCCAAAAGCTCAAGAAACACCCCAAACCAGGCCCAGGCTGGGAAGATGAGCAAGCAGAGAAACAAAAAGACTATTGAGAAATATTTTGCAAATGAGCCCAAGAAGGACCAAAATACTCAGTCTGAAGATGAGGAAGCACAAGCTCCTACATCTAAAGACTCCAAGAAAAACAGAAATTGGGCTCAGGCTATGATAGAGCTCAAAAAAGACTGAAAATCAGATGAGGGAGTTGGAAGAAAAACTGGGAAAAGAAAGGAGAGAGACTCTGGGAAAAACATGAAAATGAAGTCAGCAGCTTAGTCAAGGAAATCCAAAAAATACTGAAGAAAATAGCATGCTAAAAACCAGCTTAGGTCAAATGGATAGAACAGTTCAAAAAGTTATTGAGGAGAAGAATGCTTTAAAAAGCAAAATTGGCCAGATGGAAAAAGAGATAAGAAAACTCTCTGAGGAGAACAAATCCTTCAGACAAAGAATAGAATTCAGGGAGATTGATGAATTTAACAGAAATCAGGAATCAATACTTCAAAACCAAAAATATGAAAAATTAGAAGAAAATGTGAAATATCTCATTGGAAAAAACAACTGATATGGAAAACAGACTTAGGAAAGATAATTTAAAAATTATTGGAATACCTGAAAGTCATGATCAGGAAAAGAGCCTTGACATCATTTTCAAAGAATTACTACAGGAAAATTGCCCTGATATTCTAGAAGCAGAGGGCAAAATAGAAATGGAGAGAATCCACTGATCCCCCCAGAGAAAGAGATCCCAAAAAACCAACCCCTAGGAATATTATAGCCAAGTTCCAGAACTCCCAAGTCAAAGAGAAAATATTACAAGCAGCCAGAAGGACATAATTCAAATATTGTGGAGCTGCAGTCAGGATCACACAGGCCTTAGCAGCAGCTACATTGGAAGCTCGTAGGGCTTGGAATACAATATAACGGAAGGCAAGAGAGCTTAGAATGCAGCCAAGAATGAACTACCCAGCAAGGCTGAATGTCCTCTTCCAGGGAAAAAGATGGACTTTCAATGAACCAGGGGAATTTCAAAGGTTCCTTTTGGAATGGCCAGAGCTGAACAGAAGGTTTGATCTTCAGATACAGGACCCAGGTGAAGCATGGAGATTGGAGGAGAGGGGGGAAATATGAGGGACTTAATGAGGATGAACTGCATGTATTCCTGCATAGAAAAATGACACTGATAATACTCATATGAACCTTCTCAGTTAATAGAGCAGGTAGAGGGAGCTTTTATAGTTGAAGCACAGGAGAAAGCTGAATTTGAAGATAAAATATGGTGTAAAAATGGAGTCAATAGAAAAAAAAGGGAAATGGAATGGGAGAAAGAAAAAGGAGAGGGGGAATAGTCCAAGATATTTCACATAATAAGATTTTTTTTAATACAATGAGCTATTGCAATGATATGGAAGGAGGGGAGGCAAGGGGGAATGAGGGAACCTTTGCTCTCATCAGAGATGGCTAGGAGAGGAAACAGCAAATATACTCAATGGGGTATAGACATCTGGAGTAAGAAGGAGGGGGGAGCAGGGGGAAGGGGTGGGGATGTGAATAAAGGAGGAGAGGATGGACCATGGGGGGAGAGTGGCCAGATATAACACATTTTCTTTCTTACTTCTTGCAAGGGGCTGGGAATGGAAGGCCTGCCCAGGACCACAGGGCCAGGTGGATTCTGGGCCTAAGGGGTGGTATGGGGGCTCAGGGCTTCTTGGCCCCAGGACCAGGGATCTGTCTGCTGCGCCACTCAGCTACCCTACAGCAGAGTCATAGTAAAAGGAGAGAGAAAATAGAGTATATGGTAGTGGAGAAATAAGAAAGGAGGGAGTTGCGATCAGCAATGGCAACACTGGAAAAATATGGAAATAACTTTTGTGATGGACTTATAAAAAATGAGATCCACCCAAAAAAAATTGATTTAATGTTTTGCTTTCTTCTCTAACTTTTCTCATTCCTAAATAATATTCTCATTATATTTTAATTCTTTTTAGGCTAGCCCTGATTTATTTTTAAATTGCTGATAGAATTACTTAGTACTTCATAGTTGTTTAGTTTAATAGTTTAATTCTTTAATTCTTTGGGAATAAATATTTTTAAATGCATGATTATTAACTCAATTTTAATTTGCTTTTCTTTCATTTATCAATTTAAAATTTAAAACATCTTATAACTTGAATCCTTGCTTGTAATGAAGTGTTGAATAGAAAACAATATTAGTTTATGCTTAGCCTTATTATTGATTGCGTCTAAGAAAATTAGCTAATTTTGTGTAATGTAATTAGACACTTGACTTTAATTATTAAGGTCTTATAGTCTTATGAATTTTTCTTTAACAGGAATATGCTAAAATAGCCTGTAGCAAGACACATCCTTGTGGTCATCCATGTGGAGGTGTCAGAAATGAAGAACACTGTTTACCTTGTCTGCATGGCTGCGATAAAAATGCCACAACACTTAAGCAAGATGCTGATGACATGTGTATGATATGCTTCACTGAGGCACTTTCAGCAGCGCCTGCTATTCAGGTGGTTATCTGATACTTTAGCAGTTTTCCATAATCATTTTTAAACTTAAAAAGACTTGTATTCATGTTCGTTTCACAGTTAATGGTTGTGTCTTCTTGACATTTTTGTTATAGGTCACTGAATGAAAGGGCATCCATTAGGATAAGAGATTTCCTTAAACAAAGTATAAGGAGTATTAAGTTGTAGTTTCACTATTTCTCTTTTAACATGCTTAAACTTCTTTTGCTGGGGTAAAATGGCCAAAACTGAGAAACAGCCTACATAGTCTACAAACTAGACTCGCTGGGGAGTAAAGAAAAAGTAAAAGGTTTGATATCTATTGAGGGATTTTGCAGTGCTGAGCAACTAGAAGTCATAAATATCACTGTTGTTCATCACTTTTTAACTAGGCATTTCCCTTTTTTCTTTTAAAGTTGGATTGTAGTCACGTATTCCATTTGCAGTGCTGTCGACGAGTTTTAGAAAACAGATGGCTTGGCCCCCGGATAACATTTGGATTTATATCTTGTCCCATTTGCAAGGTAGGGGAAAATTAAAAATTATCTGCACTCTGTTGACTTTCCAGATTCTCCTTGGTGCTGGACGCTTAGGAAGCATAGCATACTACTTTGATTGGTTCTTGGTGCTCTTTGGTTAACCACCTAACACTGGCCCTCCTGAGAAAATCTTATGGCGGCAACCTTCCAGATTCCACCACTGCCTTTGTAGTTGATAATCTAATTAATATGTTATTATATGTGATCTATTTCTTATTTGATACTAGTTATTTGTGACAGATTTCTTTGAATGATATTTTTTAATTTTAAATTATATACAGACAGTTTTCAAAATTCCTCTTTTTGTAAGCTTTTGAGTTCTACACTTTTCTGCCTCCCTCCCTTTTTTCCTCCTACCCCATGGCAGCAAGTAATCTGATATAGGTTAAACATGAATGATCATGTTTAACATATTTCTGTATTAGATTTCTGTCAGATTTCAAAAGTTAGGTACTCAGTAATCATTCTGCACTGAATTGTCTTTTATTTGCCATTAGAAAAAAAACATTGTCACATATTAGAAGATATATGCCACTTAGCATCAGTTTTTAAGAAATACTTATTTTAGGGGCAGCTAGGTGGCGCAGCGGATAGAGCACTGGCCCTGGAGTCAGGAATACCTAAGTTCAAATCCTGCCTCAGTCATTTAATAATTACTTAGCTGTGTGGCCTTGGGCAAGCCACTTAACCCAATTGCCTTGAAAAAACCTTAAAAAGAAAAAAAAAGAAATACTTGTTTGCCAATATGAATTGAAATGTGCGGTCATATCACCACTCATGTTGAGTTGACTATAAGAAAATGAATTTTCTCTTCTAATATTAGTAGATAAAAATATCTTCAGTTGTCTGAAAAAATCATAATCTGACCTTTTAGTGACTTTAAGATATATCCTAAAAGCTCAAGATCCAAAATCCAAAATAGACCTTCTAGGAACTTCAGAGCTATTGCGTCTTAGCAGAATATTTCTTTCCTGTGTAGTACCCTCAAGTTGGGCTAAATTTAGTTCACCAGAGCAGTTTAATGGAGGTAGCATTCTAGAAAATTCTGCTTTCTACCTTCTTGCATCTCCCTCAACCTTCAAAAGAACTAAGATTAAAAAAATTATTTTTTTTTTCTTAAGACATTAACTCCTAAAACTCAGGCCATAAATAAAACTGCAGTATAGAAATCTTAAGGAAAGACTTAGGAACAACTTGGAGAGTGTTTTTTATTTTTACCCTTCTGTTTCTAAGAAGAATAAGATACGGTTAAGATGTTATGAGGGTCCTTCTACTTTGGTTTAATATTTTATTTCCCATTATTATCACCTTGGCTGTATGAATAAATTTGATAGGAACCAGCCATTTCTTTCCCCAGGATTTTATATTTTTGTGAGGTCATTCTTTTAGCATCTTCTCAGTGTCTCCTCTATCCAAAACATATCCTCAGTCCTAAATACCTTTAGTATCCATACTAGCAGGTTCTTTTACCAGTTTCTATGAACATTGCAAGAATCAATTGCTGATTGATAACAAGGAAAACTCAGTGAGTTGGATTTTTAAAACATTAAAATATTAATGAAATAATTTTAAAAATATTTTTGGAATGAGTTTCTCTTTTACATTGAAAATTTTGTTTGAGGTGTTTCTGGTCCAGGGCATATTCAAAAATAACTGATATGTAAAATATCTACTAGTTTCTCAAAAAATTATTGTGAACCTTAGGTACTTTATTCTTCATTCTAGAACAAAATAAATCATACGGTATTAAAAGACCTGCTTGATCCAATAAAAGAACTCTATGAAGATGTCCGAAGAAAGGCCTTAATGAGATTGGAATATGAAGGACTGCACAAAAGCGAGGCTATCACCACACCCGGTGTTAGGTTTTATAATGATCCTGCTGGTTATGCCATGAACAGATATGCATATTATGTCTGCTACAAATGCAAGAAGGTATGCCTGAAATTTATTTATTATAGATAGCTAATTATAGATAATTAAATCATATAGATATTTAAAAATAAAAATAGTAGATATCATATACTCTTTTAAGACTAGGGATATAAAGATAATCTTAAGCATCTTTGATTTCTTCAGTTCACATTTGTAAGATACCCTTATGTGAGGCTTGTGGTTTGGTAGAGTGCTGAATGTGAAGTCTTAAGATCTCAGTTTAAAACTCACTTCTGATTTTTACTATGTGACCATAGTGAAATCACTTTAATCTCCAAGTCTCATTTTCCTCTGTATGCAATGTGAGGGGTAGACAGGATGACCTCTAAGGCTCCTTTGACACTATGGGTTCAAAGACAGAACTGAAATAATCCCTGACCTCATGCAGCTGAGATTCTACAGAAGAGAAACTGCATGTTTTTGGATAATTTACTACAAAACACATAAACATAGTAAATACAATGTGATTTCACAGTGGATAGAGAATACTAACACCTGGGGAGGTTACAAAGGCCTGTCATAGGAAGTTGCTCTTAAAGACTGAATCTTAGTGAAACTCCCTTCTTATACAAAGTTGATCTTGCTTACTTTATTTATACATTCCCCTTGCCATGCATAGTGGTTGATGCCTGTAATTCCAGCTACCTTGAAGGCTGAGTCTGGAAGATCACTTGAACTGGGAATGCTGAACTGTAGTGTGGGCTATGCTGATTAGGTGTTCACACTGAGTTTGGCATAAATATGGGGAAGTCTCTGAAAGTGAGAGGCCACCAGGTTGCCCATGGAGGAGTAAACCATTCCAGGTCAGAAATGGAACAGGACCAAGCTTCCATGTCCATTAGTATTATAATAGTTTGGGCCATGTTTGAACTTCAGTGAGATGGAGAGACCCAGGCTTTAAATTAAAAACAAAAAATAAAAACAAAATAGATTTAGTCTATGACCAAGGACTTTCCAGTCTTATGGAACTGGCTGCTGCCTTACATTACCTTTGAGACCCCTGGGTCACCTTGTGCTATAAGAATATAGCAGAAGGCATCTTCATGGATTCTATATTTATTAAGCTAAAAAAATAGAAAATTATCATCAGGTTTATGTATTTTATTTGGGTGGAATTTTTTTATTGTATTTTAATCTGCTGACTTGTATATGTGGAGATGCTGAAAGAAGATATAACTGTAAAACATGTGTTTTGAGTTCTTTTTCCAGAAGGATGGGATGTCCTTGCCTTAATACTTAACCTTTTGTTAATTCTTCCCTATGGCTGTTGTATAGTTACAAGATGATTATCTAGTGTCATTTGACAGAACAAGATCAAATCTAGAAGTTTTTCAGCATAGGGATTCAGACTATAATTTGGCCTCTTTTTAGTTGATGTTTAGTTATTTCATTCATGTCCAGTTCTTTGTGACCCTATTTGGGATTTTCTTAGCAGGGATACTAGAGTGGCTTGCCATTTCCTTCTCTAACTCATTTTACAGATAAAGAAGCTGAGGCAAACAGGGTTAAGTGATTTGCCCAGGATCACACAGCTTCTTGGTGTCTAGATCAGATTTGAAATCAGGAACATGAGTCTTTCTGGCTCCAAGACCATCACTCTGTCCACTGTGCCAGTTAGCTGCTATAGTTGCACTCCTACAACAACCTATAAAAGCAATTTTATTCCATTGTGTATTGTGAATGCTGCTAAATACACAGCAGAATGTAATTTTTGACCCACAGAGATTTACTAAATAAATGTGAGCATTATTCAGCTATATTCTGGTATAATTGCCAAATCTTATTTTCTCTAAGAATTTCTTCTTTCTGACTAGTCTTTAAGTCAACTACAATCAGATGTTTTAGACTTGTACTTTTCAACAAAAAAAAAACCTTTTTCTTATCTAATTATCATTGTTTAAGAATTTTCAAACATTAGCCAAATTGGATTTAAAATGTTATTTGGGGTTTAACAAAATATCCACTAAAACCAAAGCAAATTAAAAACTTGGCAAATTACCCTTACCTTTCACTACTAGTTTGCTACTAGAAAAGAGGGCTACATTGAAATTCCAGTATCCTTTCCCTCTGTAATGTAGAAAGCATGTTACTGATACTGATTATTGTAGATAAGAGGAAGATAGGAAGTACAGTAGATAGAGCACTGGATCTGGATTCAGGAATACCTGAGTTCAGAACTGACCTCTGACACTTATTAGCTGTGTGACCTTGAGCAAGTCACTTAACCCTGTTTGCTTCAATTTCCTTATCTGTCAAATGAGTTAGAAAAGAAAACGGCAAAACACTCCAGAATCTCTGCCAAAGAAAACCCCAAATGAGGTCATAAAGCTTCGGACACAACAGCAACAATAAATTGTAGACTAATTCAAAACCAGATAGTGTTACACTTTTATCCATCCCACTGGAAGTGAGGCATGACCTGACAAGGTCCTAACTGTAATGATAGGCATATAGAAGAACACCTATCATTCACATAATCCTAGATTTCTTGGTTTCAATCCTCCATAAGATTCTTACATGATATTTTTCTTCATTTCTGTAATAATCTCAACGTGTTCTCTGACGTCCTCTAGGCATATTTTGGTGGTGAAGCTCGCTGTGATGCTGAGGCTGGGCAAGGGGATGACTATGATCCCAGAGAGCTTATTTGTGGAGCATGTTCTGATGTATCCAGGGCTCAGGTGAGTGAAAAAACTTATGAGATAGAAAGGTGGTCTTAGAGGTATTGCAAGATTCTCGTTTTCAATTTTCATAGTAAATATTACTATTTGTGTAGATTTATAGCACAAGTGTCCAACCTTTTAGCTCTTCTAGGCCACAGCACTCAATAAAAATATGTCAAGACTGCATTTAGAACTTAATATTGATTTATAGCCACAATGTTACTCTTTATAACAATGAGAATAGTAATAAATATGTTAATGCCACATGAATGGTCTTTGAGGGTTGCATGCAAATTAGACATACCCGATTTTTAGCTAGAAAAGACCATAGTGATCATCTAATCCAACTGCCTTGCTGTACAAATAAAAAAGGTCCTGGGGGTCAGGAAAGTCACTTAGGTATTAAGTGTCACAATCAAAAGTTAAGTGTTCTGAGACCAATTTTATTTCTATTACCTGGCATTCATCATAACTTACACTTTACAGAATTGTATAATCATTGAAAATTATTCTCATACATTGTCATTGTCCTCCCTCTATAAGATGCATTATGCATTTACAGTTCTTTTCCTATTAACATTTTCTAGACAAACTGTTAGAATAAAACTTTCTTAAAACCATGCCACAAGTCGTTTTTTTATTTATCCTTCTCCTTTACAGCTTTATAACATCTCTGTAAGAGAGATAGGATATAATGAAACTGAGTGGATAATCTAAGCTACTTGATTAAAATCATAATATTGTAATAACAGACCTCCAGGACAATAACTCCAGTTTCCTGACTTTAATTCTACATTCTTTATCCTCAATTTCTACCCATCAGTTAAAAAAGTTTTCTATTTTATAAACTAGATTTGGTATAATTATCCTATATAGTTAAAATTAGTAAATATATGGAACAAATAATTATAGAAAGCATTTTGCTTATTAGAAAGAAAAATTAATCTTCATCTGAACTTGGAGTGAAAAGGAGATAGTAGAAAGAGACATCTGAATGATGTCAGATGAAGAGGGGAGACAAGACAGGAAGGCAATTGTTGGCAAATGATCTCTTTCATTATTGTTGCTGTTTTTTGTTTTGGGTTTATTTTTTATAAAATATTTTATTTATTTTTCTAGCTTCATTGGTAGTTTTCAACAATCTTTTTTTTTGCAAGGTTTTAAGTTTCACATTTTTCTCCCTCCTCCCTTCTCTTTCCCCTCCCCCTGACAGAAAGCAAACATAGGCTATACATGCAAAACCATGCTAAACATAAATCCACATTTATTACACTGTGAAAGAAAAATCCAAATGAAACAAAAAAAATTGGAGAGCAAAAAACATAATATATAAGACAACTTGAAGATAATAAACTTTGGTCTGCATTTAAACTCCATATAGTTCTTTCTCTGGATACAGATGGTATTTTCCAACATAGTTCTTTTAGAATTGTCTTTCATTATTACTGCTGAAATGTGCAAGTCTTAGCTGTTAGTGTCTACAATGTTCTTCTGGTTCTGCTCACTTCACTCAGCATTAATTCCATGTAAGTCTTTCCAGCTAGTCTAAAGTCCATCCCCTCAGGATTTCTTATAGAACAATAGTTTCCATCACATTCATATACCATACTTGTTCGGCCATTCCCCAATTGGTGAGCATCCTTTTTAGTCATATTTGTCAATACCTCAAGTTGTTTCAGTTTGCATTTCTCTGATCAATAATGATTTAGAGCAGCTTTTATCTGACTAGAGATAGCTTTAATTTCTTACCTGAGAATTGTCTTTTCATATCATTTGATCATTTCTCAATTGAGGAATGACTTGTATTCTTATAAATTTGTCTCAGTTCTCTGTATATTTTAGAAATGAGTCCTTTGTCAGAAACACTACTTATGAAAATTGTTTCCCAACTTATTGCCTTCCTCTTAATCTTGGTTGCACTGGTTTTATTTGTGCAAAAACTTTAATTTAACGTAATCAAAATTATCCATTTTGTATTTTATAATGTTCTTTGTCTCCCCTTTCCATAGATCTGTCAGGTAAACTATTCCTTTTTCTCCTAATTGACTTAGGTTATCTTTTATTTCTAAATTCTGTACCCATTTCAATCTTATCTTGGAGATGTTGGTCTGTGCCTAATTTCTGCCAAGCTATTATTCCAGTTTTCCCAGCAGTTTTTATTAGAGTATTTTATTAGAGCTTATCCCAGAAACTGGAATCTTTGGGTTTATCAAGCAGATTACTGAAATTATTACTATTTTTTTGCATATAATCTATTCTACTGATCCACCATTCTATTTCTTAGCCAGTACCAAACAGTTTGATGACTTGATGCTTTATACTATGATTTTATATTTGAAAGACTAGCCCACCTTTCCTTGCATTTTTTCATTAATTCACTTGATATTTTTGCTCTTTTGTTCCACAATATGGATTTTCTAGCTCATTAAAGCAATTTTTTGATAGTTTGATTAGGTATAGCACTGAATAAGTAATTTAATTTAGGTAGAACTAACGTTTTTATTATATTAGCTCAGCCTACCCATGAGCAGTTGACATTTGCTTAGTTATTTAGATTGGATTTTATTTGCATAAAAAATATTTTCTAGTTGTTTTCATATGGCTTCTGAGTTGCTTGGGCAAATAGTCTCCCAAGTATTTTATGTTGTCTACAGTTACTTTAAATGAAATTGGTTTTTCTGTCTCTTGCTGCTGTGTCTTGTTGGTAATATATGGAAATGTTGATGATTTGTGTGGATTTATTTTATATCCTTGCAACTCTGCTAGAGTTGCTAAGTGTTTCAGGTAGATTTTTAGATGATCTAGGTATATCATCATATCATCTTCAAAGAAGGAGTTTTGTTTCTCATTACCTATTCTAATTCCTTCAGTTTCTTTTTTCTCCTCTTATTGCTAAACTAACATTTCTATTACAATATTGAATAACAATGGTCATAACAGGCAGCCTTGTTTCATCCTTGATCTTATTGGGAATGTTTCTAGCTTCTCCCCATTATATATAATGCTTGCTGATGGTTTTAGATAGATACTGCTTATCATTTTAAAGAACACTCCATGTATTCCTGTGCTCTCTAGTTTTTTAATAGGAATAGGTACTACATTTTGTTAAAAGTTTTTTCAGCATCTCTTGAAAGAATCATATGATTTCTGTCAGGTTTGTTATTGATCTTGTCAATTATGCTGATAGTTTTTCTAATATTGGACCCCACTTTTAATACTTAGTATAAATTCTGGTTGATCATATTATCCTAGTATTATCTAGTATTATCCTAGTAATAACTTCTATAATTACATTGCTAATACTTTATTTAAAATTTTTACATCCGTATTCATTAGGGAAATTGATCTATAATTTTCTTTCTCTGTTTTGACTCTTACTGGTTTATGTATCAGTACCATATTGGTGTCTTAGAAGGAATTTGGCAGAACTCCTTCCTTTTTTTTTCAAATATAGAATTATATAGAATTGGAACTAATTGTTCCTTAAATATTTGATGGTATTCATTTGTGAGTCCATCTGGCCCTGAGATTTTTTCTTAGGAAGTTGGGTCATTGATGACTTATTCAATTTCTTTTTCTAGAATGAGATTATTTAAGTATTGCCCATGACAACTCAGGTGTGCATCTGAACATTGATTTGAGAGCCAGGTTGAAGAGCTGTCCCACGAACATTTAGTTGTCATGAAAGCACCAACACTTCATGTCATAAAAACAATCTCTTGACTTTATTGTTGAATATCCAGACTTATGTAACAAAACTTATTTCGGACATGACAAGTCAGACGAAACCCAGATGCATAGCTTCCCTGATTAAGTTTACAATATTTATCCTTGATGTCTGTAACCTTCCTTATCATAAAGCTTCCCACACACCTCTAGTTCTACAGTTTAGGTCAGAGTTCATTAGTGAGCCAACCTATCTGTTAACGAGCAAGAATACAGGTTTGTCCTTGGTTACTTTAGTTCCAGGGACATCTCTGTCCTCGCTGCTATGGAAGCTGGCCCTCAACATTTAAGTATTACATTTGCTCTTCTTTTAATATGGGAAGTTTATATTTTTGTAAACATTTATCATTTCACTTAGATTATCAAATTATTGGCATACAATTGAGCAAAATAGCTCCAAATTATTACTTTAATTTCTTCCTCATTGGTGATGAATTTTTGTTTTTGATACTGGTAATTTAGTTTTCTTTTTTTTTAATCAAATTAACCAAAGGTTTATCTATTTTTTATTTTATTTTTTCATAACTCACTTATTTGTTCAGTAGTTTCCTTTTGATTTTATTTTCACCTTTAATTTTCAGAATTTCTAATTTAATATTTAGTTGGAGATTTTTAATTTGTTCTTTCTATAGCTTTTTTAGTTGCATACCAATTCATTAATCTTCTCTTTATTCATGTATGCATTTAAAGATATATTTCCCCACTAACTACTTTTGCTGTATCCCATAATTTTTGATATGTTGTCTCCTTATTTCATTATCTTGGTTAAATTATCATTTCTCTGATATGTTATTTGACTCACTCATTCTTTAAATTAGGTTATTTAGTTTCTAATAAATTTTAGTTCGGTCTCTCTATAATTTCATGGATTTTATTTCATGTGATTTTTATTGCATCATGGTCTGAAAAATATTTCTGCCTTTCTGCATTTGATTATGACTGTTTTTATGCCCAAATACATAGTCAAGTTTTGTGTAGGTGCCATATACCTCAGGGGGAAAAAAAGGTATAACTCTTTCTATCCCCATTCAGTTTTCTCCAGAGGTCTATTATATCTTAAGTTTTCTAACTTCTTGCTTATATTATGGTTAAATTGATTTAATTTCTGAGAGAGGGAGGTTGAGGTCTCCCACCATTAAAGCTTTGCTGCCTATGGCTTCCTGTAAGGCATTCAGCCTCTCTTCTAAGAATTTGGATGCTATACCACTTGGTACACACATATTTAGTATGGAATTTGCTTCACTGTCTATGGTACCTTATAGGAAGAAATAGTTTCCTTCCTTATCTCCTTTAATGAGATCTATTTTTGCAGCTGCTTTGTGTGAGATTCTGCTCCAACCTTTAACCTTTACTCTGTGTGTATCTCTCTACTTCAGATATGTTTCTAATAAGCAGCATGTTGTAAGATTCTGATTTTTAATCCATCTGCTTTCCACTTCTGTTTTATGGGAGATTTCATCCCATTCACATTCACAGTTATAATTGCTAATTATTACCTTCCATTCTATCTCCCCCTCATTTCTACTGTTTTTCCTCCTTTCACCCAGAACCTCCTCCTTAGTGTTTAGCTTCTCAATACTTTTTCCTTTAATCTGTCCCCTTTTCCTTTTTCACTTCTTTCTTCCCTACATTCTATCAGTCCTTCCTTCCTTCCCCCCTTTTGCCCTCCTAATACTTGAGAGGGAAGATAAATTTCTAAACAAACTGAGTGTATATGTATTCTCTCTCTTTGAGCCAAATCCAATGGGAGTAAGATTCAAGCAATTCTCACCCTCTCTTTCTTTCCCTTTGCTGCTATAGGTCCATTGCACCCCTTTATGTGATGTAATTCACCCCATTCTTCCTCCCATCTCAATTACAATCCATCCCCTTTTTTTAATACTTTAATTTTTTAAATCATTTCATTGAAATCAACTTATGTCTATAAGTAGAATCGGCCTAAGTATACTCCCTCTAATAGTTATAATTCCCATGAATTATGGAATCTTCCTCCCAGGTAGGGATTGAACCAGTTAGTCTTATTAAATATGAATAGCAGTCATTTTCTTTTTCCCTGTTTACCTTTTCATGTATCTCTTGAGTCTCCTGTTTGAAGATCAGATTTTCTGTTCAGCTCTGGTCTTTTCAACAGATTTCTTTAGATACTCATCTTTTCCCCAAAAGAGTATGCTCAGTTTTGCTGAATAGTTGATTTCGTAGTTGTAATTCAAGCTACCTTGCTGTCTAGACTGTCTATATTCCAGACCCTTCAATATTTTAATGTTGATGCAGCCAGGTCCTGTTTAATTCTGTGTCTGTGGCTTCTTAGTATTTGAATTGCTTCTTTCTGCTTGCAGGATTTTCTCCTTGATCTGATAATCCTGGAGTTTGGCTACAATATTCCTTTCAATAGGTGATTAGTGGATTCATTCAATAACTAATTCGCTCCCTGGTTCTAGGTTATCAGGGCAGTTTTCCTTGATAATTTTCTGAAACTATCCAGGCTCATTCTTTGATCATGACTTACAGGTAGTCCAATAAATTTTTTGTTGGTTTTGGTTTTTGGTTTTTGGTTTTTTGCAGGGCAGTGGGGTTAAGTGACTTGCTCAAGCTCACACAGTCAGATAATTATTAAGTGTCTGAGATGGATTTGAACTCAGGTCCTCCTGATTCTAGGACCAATGATCTAACCACTGTACCATCTAGCTGCCCCCAAAATCCAATAATACTTAAATTATCTCTCCTGAATCTATTTTCCAGTGCCAGTTTCCAAGTCAGTTTTCTCCTTTTTTTTATTTTTTGATATTATTTAACTAATCTTTATTGTCTCATGGAGTCATTATCTTCTACAAGCCCCAGTCTATTCTTCATGGAGGTATTTCCTACAATTAGCTTTTGCATCTCCTTTTCAATTTGGTCAATTCCATTTTTAAAGGAGCTGTTATCTTTTTCCATTTGCCTAGTGGAATTTTTGAAGGAATTATTTTCTTTTTGTGTTTGCCCAAGTGTATTTTTAAAGGATTTGTTTTATCCTGTCATTTTTTGTTGCAAGATGTTAATTTTCTTTTGCATTTCTTTTCCCAATTTTTCCATTCAATTTTTAAAATCCTTTCTTTAAGAAGTCTTCCTCTATCACTTCAAATGTGATACCACTTCTGCCCTCCTTTTCTGAGCTAGTAATTTGCCCATCCTTATATACAAGGTAACTTTCAATAGACCCTGAATTCTCTGACCCTTCTTATTTATTTTGAGATTTCTTCCTGGACCCTATGCTCACAGACCTTGGTCTTGAAAACTCTAGCGACTTTCTTACTGGCCTGGGGCTACTGATGTTAGGAACTCCAGGGATTGCTCAGTAGACTCACTGGTAAGGACTGCCAGAGGCTCTCTCTCTGAGCTGGCAGTACAGAGATGTCAGCTGTCCACTCCCTGGGTGGTTGGGAAAGGTGGGAACACCTGGGTCTATCTCTGTGATTTCTGTGCCCAGAAACACCAGGCCCCCTGGACTGGGAATGCCAGGAGCTCTCTGTCCAAGTTGGGCCACCCAGACCAGCCACACCAGGTGAATCAGGGTCCTGGGCACCCATGCTCTTCCAGCCTGACCACAGCACAGCCCATATTGTAAAAGCCTCTACTCCCACAGCCAAAGATCTCAACTTAGTCCCCACCTCACCTACTCATGTGCTTGGTTTCTGTTCTCTGTTTGCTCAGCCCTCTCTGTGACATAATTTACTGAAAAATGTTCCTCTCTCTTTTTTTTGTGGGTTCAGTCACTCCAGAATTGGTCAAGTGTCATTGATAAAGTGTCATTTCTAAGGGAAACCCAGGAGAGCTTAACAAAATTCCTGACCTCTCTGCTATCTTAGCCAGATATCAGATGGTCTTTTTTTTTTTTTTGGTGAAATATGAAACAGAGTCCTTAGAAAATCTTTTGCATCATCTCATTCTGTTTTCACAACAAACCTCTGAGATGAGTAGTATAAATATTATTTATTTCCATCTTACAGAAAAGAAAATTGAAGCTCAAGAGAGTTTGACATAGTTGCCTAAGATCAAAGCTGACAGGTAGCAGAGCTTAAACCTAAGATGTGATGTGATTCTATTGAAATGAATTGCTCATAACTTAGTGACTCATCAGGATTCCAAATGAAATCATCGCCTAATAGAGAGGTGAAGGAACCAGATATTTTTTAGGACAAGAGCAGTGTGAAAATTTGTTATGATTGATTATTATATACATGTTTGTAGTGAATTTGGGTTTTTCTTGTATTCTCAATGGAAATGAGGGGTTTGGGGTGGGAGGTTAAGAAGGTGGCTAATGGCTGACTGATTAAAACAAACAAACAAATCTCAGGAAATCTGATTGATTCCTGAGGATCTCTGGACAGAGAAGGAAGGGATGGACTCAATGCAAAGAAAGACATATTAGGACCAGTGAGAAGTTTTATTTTATTTCACCATACATGCGTATAATAGGGATTTGAAATTTTGCTCTTGTTTTTACTTTCTCAGAAGGGTTTTAAGGTGAGAAAAGTGAGAGGAAAAGAAGGTTGATCTTTGAAAATAAAATTTAATTTTTTTTAAAGATTATAAACTGGGACAGCTAGGTGGCACAGTGGATAGAACACCGGTCCTGGAGTCAGGAGGACCTGAGTTCAAATATGATCTCAGACATTTAATAATTACCTGGCTTTGGGACTTTGGGCAGGTCACTTAACCCCAATCCTTACAAAAAAAAATTTTTAAAGGTTATAAACTTCACATTGTTTGCCTTTGGGACCTATGAAGTTAAAAGCAAACAAAAACATAAGGAATTGACTTTTCTTTTTATGTTTGTAACCTCAGTGCATAGTATAGTTCCTGACACATAAGTAGATGCATAATAAATATTCATTGACTAAAAAAATGAGTGGAGGGAAGGAGCAAACAAGATCCTGGAGGAGACAGGAGCGGAAAAGGCCACAAGTACAATGAAGAGGTGCCTTTGGTAGGAAAAGTTCCTGCTTTTTCTGCAGCAGGAGCAATGGAATAGATGAGGATGAAATATGGAGACATGTTGAATCATTGTTGTTTGAAACTGAAGATCTTAAGTATCAGATAACCCTACTTTAATATTTAGTTTGACTTCTTTCCCTATAGATGTGTCCCAAACATGGTACAGATTTCTTGGAGTACAAATGCCGCTATTGCTGCTCTGTGGCCGTATTTTTCTGTTTTGGAACAACACATTTTTGCAATGCATGTCATGATGATTTTCAAAGAATGACAAGCATCCCCAAAGAAGAACTTCCACACTGTCCTGCAGGTGAGCTTTCATTATACTTTATTTTAATCATCATTATTGCCTTTTTATGGTACAACACAGATGCTATACTTTTTTTTCAGATTGCCTTGACAACATGTGAATTAGTCTGCCACTTGATTTCATAGGGGTCTTCCATAAGATTACAGTAGATTCTGATAGAAAAATTATTTTATTTTGATATTTTAGATTATTTTTATACATTTTTCAGTTTCATTTTTATCTGGGAACAGTGAGGCCTTTGTTTCTAAAATTATTACTAGATCAAGCCTTTGTTTATTGGACTTTATTAGAATAGGATAAAGTATCATATAACTTTAGCCATATTTTATATCCTTTATACAAAAATGACTAAAGAGCTAGCCTATAAGTCACTTAGACTGCCTATATAAGATTATATAAAGGTGCAGAGCAATTGCCCATCTACATTGGTAGAACAAGTTTCTTCAGCAGGAGTTCGGTACACTAATGAATCAGAAGTCCATGCTCCCATTTCCTCACAGATACAACTTCCCTCCAGAACAGAGGGCAGAGGAAACTGGAGTGATGAGGATAGTAGAACACAGTGATTTCAGTATGTATAAATAGCTAACACTGCCACCCAATATTCCATTTGGAATATAAATCATCTGCTTGTTTACTTGTTAACCCATTTCTTTAAAAATCCCATATAAATCCTTTAAATCACATATATTTACTCAGTTCAGTATATTATTAATGTAATATTTGGGGGGGCAGGCGATATCTCACTTTTGTTTCGGTACCCCTGGTACCTAACACAATGATGGGGCTTAAGAGACACTCATTAGTTGGTTGATTGATTGACTGATAGATAAGATATACAGTCTCCCATCTATGAGGGACTAAGCAGTACAGGAAAATAGTTTGGGAGCATTGTGAGGTTTGGAGCACAACATTCCCAACACACTGGTTATCTGCCAGCAACTCACATTTTCTAACTTATTTTTTCATGATCATCACCTTCACTTCAAGGTGAAGTCCCACAATCTGAAGGAAAAGTAATCCTACAAAGGTAGAAAGGGCAGAAGGAGCAACACTTAATTACTGCCTTCAGTAGTAGGTATAAGTGAAAGCAGAGGCGACATATACAGGCAGCAAAAATTCTTAAGTGTCATCAAATGAGTCAAAAGACATCTCCTTAGATCCCCAACTACACATTCACCTTGAAATTCAACCATTCAAGATGTACCCTGGTATAGTGGACTTGCCCAATGTAAAAGATAGATTTGCTAAATCTTAATCATGCCAACAAAATGGACTTTTGCTCTAAGTCAGTACTACCCATGTTTTAATAGGCACAAAATTCCTCAGTTATTGTGACATCATCTCTCATTTATATTATGGCAGTCCTTCTTTTTTCTGCCCTTCAGCCTGTTTTAGGAACTTGAGCTTGCATTTTGGGGTTGCCAAAGTTGGAACCTCTACTGTGAGTGAATTTAAATCAATGCCCTTCTAATATCTACTTTCAAGAACTCTGAGAATCAACTACCATCTTAAAAAAATTAATCTCTTTATTGGAAAGGGGTAAAAGGGTAAATAAGAAAATAAGAAAGGGATAGAGAGGCATCATTACTGTTCAGTTCTTAGTTTGGGGTTCAGCTCCTTCTCTGATACATACTGGCTCTTTGATCCTGAAGGAAGTCATTTAGCCCTCCATTATACCTCAAGAAGCTCCAAAAGACTTAAATTCTAAGTCACAGGTTATATATTGATGAAATACATCTTACTGTTTCCAGTTTGACATAATATATCTTTGTATTTTAAATAAGAAGTTCTTGATAAATTTCTAAGAAAGCGACCAATAGGCAATGCCCCCCAACAGTCATAAAGATCTATTATCAGACTCAAAAAAAGTTTACTAAGTAAACCTCTAACATATTCCCAATCCCTCTTAGAATCTTAAACTCCATTGTCAAAATCCTCTGTCCTATACATATATTTAAAACTGTAATTAACAGTGCTCCTTTAGCCACATGTGGTTTCAACATTTTGTCCTTAATCTTAAAGATTTGCTTTACCAAAAAAAAGTAAGTATATATGGTTCTTCACCAAAGAAGCACACCAACTACTTCCCCCTACTTCTATAGGCATTGAGCCTCTACTTAGATGCTTGCCCTTAGACTTTGTTAATAATCTTTACTTTGGGCTACTTTTCACTAGTTCTTTATCTCCCTTCAAATTTTTAGAAGATGTAGTTTTAAAAAAGAACGGTCATCTTGCTCTTTGATCTCCCTGATCCAGTCCTCTGCTATTTATTGACCTCTAATATGGATTAAAATTTACCTCAGTGTAATGGCAGAGCAATTTATTGTTATTGGTGCAACATTGCTGTATTTTGTAAAGTTTATTCTTCAAACCTGTCAGCTTAAATTGAATTAGCTTAATGTGAGCATAATTAATGAACCAGGTTGTGTCACTAAATCATTTTGGTTCTATTTTTAGTGAAGCAAAAGCCCTTTTGCCATATTTAAACTCAGTTTAAACTCTGAATTATTGTAGGAAATAAATTTATAAATAGAGACAAGAAGTTACTCCATTATTATGCAGTGATTGGGTTTTTAGTGAACTTAGTTCAATTCATGCTCAGTTGTCAAAAGTTCATTTCCTTTTTTTTGTATTTCACAAATTAAATTAATTGTTTATATTTTTCAGAGAGTATGATTGCTGAAATAAAAATCAAGTAATTTTTTTTGAAATAATAGTAATCATAATTCTTCCCACTTTTGCCACTTTCAGCTTTCTTTAGGGTTTAAGGTAAAAAAGGTATTATTAGTATATGGTCATTGAATATTTTATTGCTTTTGCCTTTGAGAATAAAGCAATCAAAATTGTACAATTTTTAGCCAAGATTATTTTCTTCCACAGTGAAATCAATCATGGCCATTTTCTCATTATATCACATATAAGCAATGCAAAAATACATAGAAGTTTTCAGGAACTTTTTGATCCAGTGACACTGGCCTGGCTCTTAGTTCTACACATATTCTCTGATTGTCCCCCCTAGCTGAGACCCCTCCCTGCTCTGTTCCACCCTGACTTCCTTTACTAAAAATCCACCTTTCTCTAAGCCCTCTTATTCTCACTGTTTTCCCCTCTTTTAATTACTTCCTATTTATTCTCTATTAGAGCTTTCTTTTTTATATGTTGGTTTGCATGTTGTCTCCCCTTTAAATTCTAAGTTCCTTGAGGGCATAGACTTTCTTTTTTCCTCCTTATATCCCCAGTACTTATCATAGTGGCTGCACAAAGTACTTAATAAATGTTTATTGATTGATTCATTCACATTATTGTAATTGAATGAGCTTTAAATAACAATATTCCTTAATTAGCATTAAATAATTTTTATTTCCTTATAACTCCATAGGTCCCAAAGGCAAACAATTGGAAGGAACAGAATGTCCACTACATGTTGTCCATCCACTTACTGGAGAAGAATTTGCTCTGGGTTGTGGGGTTTGTAGAAATGCTCACACATTTTAGACCATCTGATTTTATTTGCCCGAAAAAAAAAATGCTGCCCTTGTCAGGAAGAGAAATCGATGGACTCTATACACTTCTCAGGATGAGGATGGGACCATTTTAAAACTTAAAAAAATAAAACAAATTACAGTGCAAGAAGGATGCCAAATACCATGTACATAATTCTTGCTGTGAAAAAAAAAAACTTTCTTTTTTGAACCAAGACATCTACCTTGTGAGATGTTTGCATGTGGCCATCACAGTCATCAGTTATGACGCATTAATTTATAGATAATTGATATAAAAGGATCACCATGCCCATGGACTATAAATGATGCTGGCTGTCAGGCAAAGAAAATTTTAAACAAAATCATTGGTTATTGTATACTGACTTTTTGTAAACCTGTACAATTGTAACTGCATCACGGGAGGGGTAAAAAGACTATTCTGGTTTATTTCCTAGACTGTTCTAAAAATTGTGTTTGGAAGGTATATTAATGTAATAAGCATCACACTGTATATAAAGATATCAATGTCTGTCCTGTCTAAGAATTACTAAATTACCAAGCGATTTCATTTAAACTTCTAGGTTACGTTTGAGCCTGAACTTTTAATGAAGTGCAATACTGAGTGTGCCTCATATCTTGCAGCTGTAAACATAATGGAATGTACATGTCAATAAAGCCACTGTACATTTTTATACAGTGATAAAGTCTAACAAGTGTGTCAGGTTGTATTTGAAAAACAAGACATACAGGAAGCAAAACCTTCCCTGGAGTTCCTAACATCCTTAAAGTACTGGGGAGGGGGGGACATAAGATACTTCTTTTTGTTTTGTTAAGTGTCTATACTCTACATGTAGTCCATTTTTAACTCCCATTGTAAATAATGTATCTTAAAGTTACACAATTAGTGGTTTTCTTTTTTACAAGGCCTTTGATTTTTAATCAGTGTAGATGGCTAACTATGAGGAATCTCCCCTAACAATACATTTCCTCTGCAACTTTTAGTATTAGAGCTGCCAGTGTATTCAACTAAATGGATCAAAGAGAAGTATTGTACAAACATATAAAAATATAAACTATAGTTCTGGTTGTAATAAATTCTATTAGATTTTTAATTCAGTACACAGGATATAGAAGCAACTGGTTAGATGGCTTAGTGGACAGAGCACTGGGTCAGGAATCAGACCTGAGTTCAAATCCAACCTTAGACACTTACTATGTGAGACCTAGGCAAATCATTTAACCTTGTTTAATCCTTTGGAGAAGGAAATAACAAACTACTCCAGTATCTTTGCCAAGAAAACCCCATATAGGTTCTCAATGCCACTGAATGACTGAACAACAACACAGCCTATAACTCAATGTGTTTATGTGATCATAGAAGGTTGAAAAAGATAGCAGCAATCAGATACAGAGCTCCCTTAAAGGGAGCTAATATAGAAGAAAAAGAGCAGAAAACTAGAAGGGAAAAAAAAAATAAAGTCTCTAATATCAATACTGCCTACCTATTTATCTACAAAGATACTTAACTTCACTGGGCTTCTGTTTCTTCATCTTGAAAATAAGCAGGCTAAACTAGATGACCTTCCTAAAATCCCTTCAAATTCTAATATTTTGTAATATTATTAACCAGGAGCTTAATGCATATAATCAAGCTATACAATAATTTTAGGTAATTTTCTCTATAATTCCATTGAAGACATTATAGAAATCAAAAATTTTCATATCAGATGTCATCTGCTTTTATGTTATATAAAACAAATTGCCATTCAATTTTTTTTAAAGAATTACATGTTAAATAGAGGCAATTTGGTAGAATGATGCAGTCTTGGAATCAGGAACAAGGTTCAAGTCATAATTATGATACTTTTGTAACCATGGCCAAGTCACTTAACTTTCCAGAATGTACTAGACATTCTCTAAGACTTTAGCTGGATCAGGAGAGTTTTCACACAAGGAATTCCTAATGCCATTTAAATTTCTATTTGGAGAGAGGAGGGATATAGGTAGGGCCTGTTACGTGTGAAATGAATACACGCACAAATCAGTCTATGATAAGTTTTTTTTAACTTTATTTAAGACAATGGGATGAAGTGACTTGCCCAATGTCACAGCAAGGTAATCATTAAGTGTCAGAGGTCAGATTTGAACTCTGGTCTTCCTGACTCCAGGGCTGGCTAGGTATGCCACCTAGCTGCCCAATCTAGGATAAGTTTTGCCAGATGAGTACAAATAGGAGGTAGAGAAGCAGAGAGGGGTCATTTCCAGAAAAATCAAGAAAATTTTCACAGAGGTAGTACTATTTCCCCTTAGGCCTAGAGTGGTAATGCCGGGGTATGGGATCAGAGGCAATATTAGATTTCCTCAGGCTAGTCTAGTGATTTAGGCTTGGGATTAGAATAAGGAACTTTTAGAACATAAAATGTGATAGTAACTTTACTAGTTGCAAAGGATAAAAAAGAATCCTTATGGTTCAAAAGATACTAATTTGCATAGGCTAGAGTTTCAATTTTTCCCTTCTCAAGTAGCAAGAAAGTCAATTACCACTCCTCTCCCTCCCCTCAAAGGACCAGCCCAACATACATAGGAAAGGTATTTGACCTTTCCTGACAGAATGAACATCATGAAGGTCAAAAAGTGAAAGGAATATTCAAGTATTTATAAGTTGAAAAGTTTAGTGCATATAAGATATGTATATATAAGAAGAAAATAGTGAGAAATGAGCTAGAAAATTGGAAGTTTATTTCCATGTTTCACTCAATGCATGAATTCTCTACTAGATAATTTGATTTGTCTGGGGGGAAAAACCCAACTGCCCTTGTCAGCAAGAAAAGATTGTAGAATTTATAAGTTTCTCAGAAAGAGAGAATCTAGGAAATCTACAATAGAAAAAGGAAGCCAAGTCCCAAATATTGTGAGAAATAATTCTCTTTTTTTAACAAGACATCCTTAACAAGTAATCATCTAAACTTTACTTCAAAGATTATTACAAGAATTTATATTTAGCACTAAGACCTATACTTTATAAAACAGCCCGTTTATTCTGAGACAGATTTTATTGTAACAGTTCTTATATGAAACCAAATTTTGCTGCCTTATGACTTCACTTGCTACTACTTTGTAAATCTATTTCCTCTTTCCTATGACAACTCTGCATATAATTGATGATAGCTGGTATCACCCCCACCCTAAGCCACCTCTTTTCAAGTCTAATCGTCTTTGGTTCCTTCAACTGGACCTCATATAATATTGCTGCCAGACTTTTCCCTATTTTTGGACACACACCTTCAGGCAATCTGGTTTGTTTGTGTCCTTTGTTACCTGTGGTGACCAGTGCAAAATACAGTAGTACTTTTAATCTGAACACAGTAATCCCAATTAGGGAACCCTAAGAAAGCATTAGATATTTTGACCTATATCAGTACTGATTCACATCAAGCTTGCACTTATAAAATTCTTAAATCTTTTATATAATCTAATGTCTAGGTATCTGATACAGTGATTAATTATAAACTTGCTATATTTTGAAGGCTTCAATTTCCCAGAATCCAAATACTGGAAGGACCAAAGATGACAAGTCCAGTTTGCCTCCACCCAAGAATCCCTGGTGGAAAATTCCTAAATGTTTGTCTAGCATCTGCTTGAAGACCACTTTCAGGGAAGTCTGTTTGACTCTTTTTTTTTAATTTTAATTATTAGGAAATTTTTCCTTACATCAAGCCTGAATTTGCTTTTTCACAACTTACATGCTTTTATTCCTGTTACTACTCCCTGGGCCTAAACTGAACAGTTTAAATCCACTTCCACAAGATCCTCAAAAAAGCTATCTTGGCTCGCCTCTACTAAGTCTTTTCTCCTGTAAACTAAACATCCTTAGTTCAAACCATCTAAGACTTAAAAATTTCATTCTAGTCTTATTTTTCCCTACATGATTTTAGGACACTCTAAACACTTTAAAATCTACCCCCAACCTCCAACAGTCTACCCATGTAATGTCAGATTTGGGTGTCTGTAAATTCAAAATTCAAAATGAATAGTAACTTCCTCCAAAGATTCCTCATTTCTGGTCCAGCAACCAGTTTTCCTTGTTGGTCAGAATTTTGTCCAGAATAGTAATCTTGATTTTTTATCTTTTAAAGGATGAAATTATTTAGACCAGCCACGAATTTCTCAACTGTAATGGTTTTGGAGAAAGCCCCAAAAGATTTCTAGACAGTAGAAGTTTCTCATCAGTATAACTATATACTTTCAGACTAGATTTGTGATATATTCTCCAAACTCCTTATCTAATTTATCTTGTCTGAAGGATCTCATACCACTACAAATTAAATGGCATGTAAAACACTTCACAAAACTTAAGTGTTCTATAAGTTCTATTTTATGACAATATCACCTTCTTCTATATCCTATTCTTCATTCCTCAACATTAAATCAATCACAAAACACTTCAGAGTATTATATAAATTCTAGATATTACATTATGACAATATCACTTCTTTTCTATATCCCATTCTACATCCCTCCACATTAAATCAACTTAATCAACCACAAACATAGTTCTCAATATAGAAAGAACATGAAAAAGGACTGTAGATAAAATCAAAAATGTTTTGAAATCTATATTATAATTCTATAACACATATATATAAATATATAAATTATAATTTAACATAGTGCTATTCATCCCTTTTTTGGGAGTTTTCTTCTATGAAGTTTTAGTGCTTTATTGAGACCCTTTTTCTTTTTTGTATCTCTCATATTAATATTTCCCTAAAAAGAACTTCTTCCTTGTAACAAGTATTGGCAAGCAAAACAAATGAACCCAGTCTCTTCTGAAAATGTGTCTCATTGTATACCTTTACTCTGTCACCCTTTCTGTCAAAGGTGAGAAGAACACATCTTCAAGAGTCTTTTGAAGTCATAACTACTCACTCAGGAGATCAGAGATATGAAGTCCTTTAAAGTTGTTGGAGTTTTTAATTTAAATTTTTTTCCTTCAAATTTGGCAAAACCCAACAAATGTGGGTAACTTCATATAAAAAGCAGAAAAGAAAAAGATGATTATATAGGAAACTGTCAATTTCTATTATATATAGGTTGTGCTTTTTTAAATATATGATCCATTGAACACATAAGTTCTAAATTTTCTTGTATATATCCTTCTAAATCTCCTCCTGTTCTTTTCATTTTTTAAAAAAATAGTATTTTATTATTCTACTTACATATTAAGATAGTTTTCAACATTTGTTTCTTATAAGATTTTGAGCTCCAAATTTTTCCCTTCCCCCTCCCTACAATGGTAAGCAATTTTTGATATAGTTTATAAGATAAGAAATTATGTTAAATGTAAATTTTCCATATTAGTCACTAGTGAAAGAAGAAACAACAAAAATGAAAAAACATGAAAGCAAAAACAAAAAAAATGAAAAAGGTGAAAATAATGTTCTGATCTGCATTCTGATTCCATAGTTCTTTTTCTAGATGTAGGGACCATTGTCCATCCTGTCTTTTGGAATTGTCTTAGATCATTGTATTGCTAAGAGCAAAGTCTTACCAAAGTTAGTCATCAAGTAATGTTTCTGTTTCAGTGTACAAGGTTTTCCTGGTTCTGTTCACTTATCAATATAGGTTCTTTTAAGTCTTTCCAGGCTTTTCTGAAATCTCCTGCTCATCATTTTTTAGTCCACTCATTCTTTAAAATGAGGTTATTCAGTTTCCAATTGGTTCTGGGTCTATATCTCCTTGGCCCAATATTGCATATGACTTTTATTGCATTGTGATCTGAGAAAGATGTATTCACTATTTTTGCCTTTCTGCAGTTGATCATTAGGTTTTTATGTCCTAGTACATGGCCAATTTTTGTAGAAGTGCCATGTACTTCAATTTCCTCCATAAGTCTACCATATCTAGTTTTTCTAACAATCTATTTACCTCCTTAACTTCTTTCTTGTTTGTTTTATGACTCAATTTATCTAGATCTGAAGGTGGGAGCTTAAGGTCTCCCACTAGTAGAGTTTTGCTGTCTCTCCTCCTGTAGTTCTTTCAGCTTCTCCTCTAAGAATTTGGATGCTATCCCATTGGGTGCATATATATTCACTGCTGAAATAACTATTGTCTATGGTACCTTTTAGGAGGATAAAGCTTCCTTCGTTATCTCTTTTAATGCTATCTATTTTTGATGCTGCTTTGTCTGAGATAAGGATTGCTACCCCTGCTTTTTTTACTTAAGCTGAAGCAAAATATATTTTACTCTAACCTTTTACCTTTACTCTATATGTATCTCTGCTTCAGATGAGTTTCTTGTAAGCAGCATACTGTAGGATTCTGGCTTTTAATCCACTCTGCTATTTGCTTACATTTTAAGGGAGAGTTCATCCCATTCACATTCAAAGTTATGATTACTGATTCTTTATTGCCCTCCATGTTATCTTCCCTCTGTTTTTCCCCCCTTTCCCCCCTTTATCCGTATTCCCCAGTATTTTGTTTCTGAATACTACCCCTTCAGTGTGTTTGCCCTCCTATATCACCCCCTCCCCTTTCTTTCACCTTTCCCTTTTTCCCTTTTCCCTTCCCTTCCTTTTGTTAGTTCCCCTTTTTTTCCCCCACTCCTCCTCCCTTTCTCCATCCCCGCTCCCCTTTTACCCTTTTAATACTTGAAAGGTTAGATGTTTTATAAGTTAACTAAGTATGTGTAGGTTGACTTTAAGCCAAGTCTGATGAGAAGAAGATTCAGGTGTTTCTCATCTCCTCCCTTCTTCCCTTCTGTTACCACAGGTTTTTTGTACCTCTTAGTGTAATGAGATGTACCCCATTCAATCCCCTCCCTCCAGTCTCTTTCCTGTCCCCCTTTTTAAGGAGGTAGTGTTTTTTAAATCCTTCTATCTGAGTCATAGAAAATTCTGAGTATCTGTCACTTCTAGCTAAGTACATTCTATCTAATGGAGTTAAAATTATTGAAAGTTATTAGAGTCTTTCTCCCAGGTGGGGTTAAAGCCAGTTACATCCCATTAGATAGCAGTCTCATGGATAGATCATGAATGTCCATCATTTCTGGCTAGGTATATTCTCTCTGTTAGGGTTACAATTCTCAAGATTTATGAGAATCTTTTTCCCCATGCAGGGATATAGCCAGTTTCAACTTATTGGATAGCAGTTTTTTTTCTTTTACCGCCCCCCCCTTTTTTTAACCTTTTCATGTGTCTCTTGAACTTCCTGTTTGATGTCCAAATTTTCTATTTAGCTCTGTTCTTTTCAGCAGGAATTTTCGTAACTTCCATTTCATTAAATGTCCATCTTTTTCCCTAGAAACTACTTTGCCCTCTGGTTCCATGATATCAGGGCAGTTTTATATCACTAGATCCTGTAATATTAAGTCCAGGCTTTTTTTCTCCTCAATGTTTTCAGGAAGTCCAATAATTTTCAGGTTGTCCCTCCTCGATCTATTCCCGTGGTCAGTGGTTTTGCTGATGAGGTATTTTACATTTTCTTCTATTTTTTCTATTTTTTTTTTTTTTGTTTGACTGGCTCTTGCTGTCTCATGGAGTCATTAGTTTCTGCAGACTCCGTTCTTTTTTTTTAGGGAGGAGTTTTCTTCATTTACCTTTTGCAACTCCTTTTCCAATTGGTCAAGTCTACTTTTGAAAGAGCTTTCCATTTGACCCATTGAGATTTTAAGAGAATTATTTTCTTTTTGCATTTGCCCAATTGAGGATCTGAGAGAATTATTCTCATTTTGTATTTGTCCAATTGATGATGTGAGAGATTTATTCTCCTTTTGTATTTGTCCAATTGTATTTTCTAAGGATTTGTTTTCTTGTTGCAAGGTATTAATTGTCTCTCCCAAATTTTCCAGTTGATTTTTAAACTCCTCCCTTATTTCTTCAAGGAAGTCTTTCTGTGCTGAAGACCAGATTGTATTCTCCTCAGAGGTTCTAGGTCTCTCTGAGTTAGGGTCTTTCCCTTCCAAGAATTTTTGTATGGCTCCACCTTTCCACTGACCCTTCTTCATTTTGCTAAGACCTTGAGTTGGGGAGGGCCTGGTTCACAGGGGCTTGGGATCACTAGAGGCTTTACTCACTGAATGCAATTTCTCTGGCTGGCCAGTAGGAGGTGTTGGTTGCTTTCTCTGGAGTGTCTGTCACCTTGATTGAGGTCTTCTCCCTTTGCTTGAAGGAAGGAGTTGGAGCTGTTGAATTCTTTTGCCTTCAATCAATGGTGGGCTTTACCCTGGGGTGAGGTCATTCGTCCCTATTTTCAGCTGGGCTGGTTCTTCTACTCACACACCTGTGCCTGAGGCAGAAGTAATCTGCAATTGTTTGTTCCAGGAAGAGGCCTCAGCTGTAATGGAGGCATGGACTCAGAGTTCCTCAGACCAGAGGAGCCCAGGGATGGTATCCGCATCTCTCCTGCACTGGAACTCTCCCCCCAGCCCTGTCCGCAAGCTCCAGAGGGACAGCACCAACACCAATGCCTCTACTCCCTAGTTGACCCAAGCCCCTGCCGTCTAGCCCCACCACTGATCCAGCAGGTCAGGCTCTCAGTCCCTCAGACACCCCACCTCCAATTCAGCTGCTAATCTGGCTGATCCAGGGCTGATCTGCCCTCTGAGCCCAGACTCATCAGCCCCAATTTGTCCAATGCTGCTGCAGGAGACAAATCCTGAAGTAGATGTTCTTTCTCCTGGCTATTTTTTCTGGGTTTTGTGGGTCAGATTTCTGTTAAGAAGTTTGTTTCATATGATAGATGGGGAAAGATCAGGAGACTTTAGAACTGTGCCTGTCTTCTCTCTGCCATCTTGGCCAGAAATCTCATCATTTTTTTAATAGCAAAATAATATTCCATTACATTTATTTATACAATTCTTCAATGAATGAACATTTCCTCAAATTCCAATTCTCTGCTACCACTAAAAGAGCTGCTATAAATATTTTTGAATATGTGGGACTTTTCCTGTTATTTATGTTCTCTGGGATACAGACTTAGAAGTCTTGTTGAATCAAAGGGCATGCACAGTTTTATAGCCCTTTGGGCATAGTTCCAAGCTGATCTCCAAAATGGTTGAATCAATTCACACCACCAACAATGCCTCAGGGTCTCAATTTTCCCCACATCTTTTCCAATATTACCATTTTCCTTTTCTGTTATATTAGCCAATCTCATGGGTGTGAGGTGGTACCTCAGAATTATATTAATTTCATTGCACATTTAAAATGCTTCATTAAAACCTTTTGCTCATTGAGTCAAACATTCTACCATTAATTATATGTATAAATGTATGTCTTGTTTGTCATTACTAAACTATCTCCTCTCTGTTGTGGTGGTAAGCACATTTTGTTACCAGTCCTCTAGAGTGATAATTGATCATTGCATTGATCAGAGTTCGTAAGTCTTTCGAAGTTGTTTATAGCATTGTAGTCATGGTCCAGATTTTTCTTCTTATTCCACGTACTTCGCTGTGCAACAGTTCATTTGTTCTCCCAGCTTTTTCTGAATCTATTGATTTCATCCTTTATTATGATGCTATTATATACATATACTATTCCTCAACTGACAAGCACTCATTTTATTTCCAGTTCTTTGCTACAACAAGTGGTATTATAAATAAATACTGTAAATCATGTTCCTTTCCTCAGTGTTTGTACAGTGTTATCATTGGAACAAAGGAAATATACAGGTTACTGTTGGAGTCCCAAGATGTTTTCCAGAATGGTTGGAAGAGTCAAGCTTCACCAACAATGCAAAAGTATTCCTGTCTTCCCATAGCTGCTCCACAGTTGCCAATGTCATGAGTTTATATTTTTAATAGATGGTACTATTCCCTTTAATCTACTCTGTTCCTCCTCAATAAAGAGATCTGCTCCCAGAGTCAGATTCTAGTTATAAATGTCACCCCATTAAAATCTATCCTGCCTACAAGATCAAAGTTGCTTGTTTATTACCCATATTATCTATCTATCTATATATATATATTTTATATATATATATATATATACATATATATATCAGTATATGAGTGTCTGAGGTCATGGGTTTTATTGAAGAGCAATGCGATTTAGTGAAGCACTTGTTCTGGAATCAAGGGGTCTAAAATTTTTTATCTATATGATTATAGGCAAAGTTTTTAATCTTTCTGAGTATTTGCTTCCTCATGTAAAATGGGGATAATGATACTTTCACCACCTACCTCACAGGGTTGTTGTGGGGAAAGCACTTTGTAAACTTAAAAAATACATAAATGTGAGTTATTGCTATTATTGTTGTTGGCACTTAGATTATTGCTTCCCATGAACTTTCTATTTCTTATCAGGTATATATGACACAATGTTTGTCTTGCTTTGTTTTTTCCCCTCCTTCTTCTTTGCATATCTAATCAGTGATTAGATTTGTAAGACTCCAGACAATGTTTTTAGCCAACCCTTGCTAAAATTATTCTGTACTTTTAAAATAATCCATCATAAGATCATAAATTTGGACCAGCAGGGGATAAAAGAGAAAAACAGACAAAGTCAGACTCACATTTAGTAGCTGTGTGACCCTCAGTTTCCTCAAATGTAAAATGTGAAAAATAATACCTCCCAAAATTGGGTTATGACAATACAATGGGATAATATTTGAAAAAGTGTTTGGCATATAATAGTTGCTTTAAAAATGTTTCCTTCCTTACTATGTTACAGGCAGGTGAAATCCAGGGAGAGACTTGAGCCAGAAGTGGTGAGTAAGGCTGAGCTCCTCCTGTGATGGAGATCTGGAGAGAGAATCACCAATCACCAAAGGGAGACTTAAGGGCAGAGATTTTTTTCCAGAGTGGGAAGGCAGTTACTTGCAACTAGGTTGAGAACTTTGGTGAGTCAGTTGATCCCTAATCCAACTCCCTTATTTTACAGATAAAAGTGAAAGCCCCCATGAAAGTGATACCCAAAGACATTAAGTTGTTGGCCTAAAATTAGTTAAGTGACAGAGTTGGAATATGAAACTAGGTCATCTGGTATTCTAAATCCAGTTTTCAGTCTTTTCAATTTTTTCCCACTCATTGTGACCCCATTTGAGGTTTTCTCAGTAAGGATACTGGAGTAGTTTACCATTTTCTTCTCCAACTCATTTTAACAGATGAAGAAACTGAGACAAATGTCTGCTCAGAATCACTCGGCTAGTAAATGTCTGAAACCCAATTTAAACTTAAGTCTTTGTGACTCCAAGCCCAGCACTCTAATCCACTCTGCTACCTAGTTGCCCCCTAAATCCACTCCTCTATATTGTAAAGTCTGATCCAGAAATGCAAACTCATGATTTCTGACAGGCAGAAACTTTTGATAAAAGAAGCTTGAATAGGAAGAGAATTTGAGCTGAAGAAGTTAGTGTGATGATGATGATGATAATATTAATAAAGTTTGTCCTTCATTCTTGAAGAAGAAGACCATGACATCAGGGGAGGTGATGCCATGACAAGTACCTGAAATGGATTTGAGTGAGGGGGGCTGTACTAAATTATCAGTCTCACTTTCTCCTCCAGAGCCATCTGGGTCCAATGGCTAGCAATGAATCAGGACAACTGGAAATGACCCTGGATGCCAGGCAATTAGGGCTAAGTAACTTACCTAAGGTCACACAGCTGCTAAGTGTCAAGTGTCTGTGGCTGGATTCATACTCCCATCCCCCTGACTCCAAGGTCAGTGCTCTACACCACCTAGCTTCCCCTTAAAGGGTTTGAGAAATGTGAACAGGTACAGAGATTGTATTTGTGAAAGAAAGTTTGGGAGGATTTAGGAAATTGAAGAACTTAAGTTCAAAGATCTGGAGAGAAACAAAAGGAGAAAAACTAGAGAAGGAGAAAAAGGTTTGGTAATATAAGGAAACGGGCATTGTGGTTTACAAGGTGCTAACAGGATGAAAAGTAGAATGACAAGCACAAAACTAAAGGACCCACCACCACCACCACCACAGTTCTGAGAGCTACTAATAAGATATTAAAGGACTGAGATGACATCATAAATTGAGTGCAAAGTGTAGATGAGATGATACTTAACAATAAGGAAATGACAAAGTTGCTCAATTTTGTTTTGTTTTTATTTTCTTTGCCAAAGAAAATGACCTTTCAACTAAAATTACAGAACAAAAATGGCAGATGGGAACATGCCCTAGATAAAGTATGATTGTAAGCAAACACTTAAGGATAATTGCCCTTGATGATTTTAAGTGACCAGCCCCAAATAATCTACCTTCTTTGGTACAAAAGAGTTAGTGAATGCTATTTGGGAGGCATTTAGGGATATTTCAAAAACCACAGAGAATGGTAGATGATACTATAGGGCTGAAACAGGACAGATGGTGTCCTAGTTTTCAACAAAGGGAAGAAAAATGAGCTTGCCTTTAATTCTTGGCAAAATTCTAAGAAATCATTAGTGAACTCCTAGAAAAGGAAGCAGTGATTACAAGAGCCAATAGGGTTTATCAAGAACTCATCATGCCATACTAACCTTATTTCCTTTTTTTAGCAAGCATTATGAAACTAGGCCAGGGGAATCTTTCCTAATCCTTCTATTCTTTCTGTGTTTTTTCCCCTCCTCATTACATGCTAGATATAGATAGATAGATAGATGATAGATATATAGAGATACATGTATATATGTATAAATATATATGTATATATACACTTATATGTGTATATAGATAGAGATATATAGGTGTAGATATATATACTTGACTACTCACCTATTGTATCCCTCAATAGAATGTAAGCTCCCTAAGGACAGGGACCATTGGTCTCTGTAATTCCAGTACCTAATACTTAACAAGGCATTCCTTACACATAGTAGGTAATAATTGGTTTGATTAATTTGGCAAATTAGGAGAATGCTTCAGATAAAACTTAACTAAATTTTAGTAAAACATTTAATAAAATATGCCAAACTATTTCGTAAAATAGTCTATGAGATCCGGTCTCAGACACTTAATAATTACGTAGCTATGTGGCCCTGAGCAAGCCACTTAACCCCATTTGCCTTGCAAAAAAAAAAAGCAAAAAAAATAGTCTATGAGATGTGGGTAAGAAAAAACAATGCAATTAGATAAATCTAAAATTTAATATCCAGAATCAAAGAATGGTCCTCCATGATTCCATCACCTTACAAGAAAATTTCTAGTGAAGCACCCCCAGGGTTGGGGGGGCCTTGTGCTGCTGATATTTTTTATCAATGATTACATGAAGCCATTGATGCCACGTTTATATAATTTGTACATCCTATATCATCTTATTTATATGGGGAGAGGTAGAAAAATGTGGAACTCTAAAACTTACAGAAAGATAAATATTGAAAACTGTCTTTTATGTAATTGAAAAAATAAAATGATACTCAAAAAATAAAAAATTTATATATCACATAAAACAGGAATGTGTAGCTAAAACTGGATGATCAACATAATTCAAAAAAGATAAACAAATACTATATTACTATATGTCTTTTGTACCTAGCCTATTCCACTGATCCACCACTCGGTTTCTTTACCAGGACCAGATAGTTTGGCATGATTGCCATTTTATAATAGAGTTTGAGATCTGGTACAATTAGGCCATCTTCCTTTGCATTTTTTCACATTAATCTAGAACATTGAACTGAATACACTAGGGTTAAAAAAATCTAAGAGTACAGAGTGAGAAAATTTCAGTGCTTTGTCTAAAAAAGATCAGGAGTTTTAGTGCATAGTAAGTTCAAGGAGTCAATAGTATGACAAGGAAGATTTTTTTTGTTAAGTAAATGTGTTCTTGAGCTTCGTTATTAGGAGCAAAGTGCTCTTGTGAAATCACATCTTGGAGTAATGTATTCAGTACTGTATTTTATAATTTAGGAAGAACATTAATAAGCTGGAGAATGTTCAAAGAAGGAGTCTCGGAATGTTTAAGGACCCCAGATTCATGCTATTTGAATACTGGTTGAATAAACTGATGATCTTTATTCTGGAGAAGACTCTGGTAGGATATAATTTCAAAATATTTGAAAACTTACCATATGGAAGAGGGATTTCACTTTTACTGGCTGACCTAAAAAGCAGAATTAGGAAGAAACCATGGAAGCTTCAGAGACAAATTCAGATTGATTTAAAAAAAAATCTTTACATTTTATGTCTCTAAAATGCTATGGACAATCTTGGGATTATGAATTTCGTTTTCTTGAAGGCCTTCAAGTATTACCAGTTAACCCCTTGCTATGTTGCAGAAGGGATTCTTTTTCATATATGGTTTGGACCAGGTGACTACTAAAGACTCTTCACTCTGAAATTCTGTTATTCATTGAAGTAAGGAAAGAAGAGACAGTTTTGCAGTAATCTGGATAGAGTCTGTGATCTTCCTCAGTTTATACACTAGATTACTATGGTCATTGATTACTGTGTTTTGTGTACCTAATCTATTCCACTGTGTTTGTGTATACTTAGTTGTATATTCTTAAAAGGCATGCTCTTAGATGAACAGATATAAGGATTCCCTCTTATTGGAAGTATGCCACAGAGGATGATTAAATGTTTGGAGAGAAGTAATATTTAATATTTAACCACCAGGTGGCTTTGCTAGCCACTAACCAAAATTCTACTTCCACTAAGAACCAAGTCATGGATGTTCAATTCCTATTCTGGTGGTTCCACTCTTCACCTAACACCAAAAATGTCAAATTCTCTATGGTTTTATCTCCCAACCTCTCTCCCCAGGAAGACACTTGACTCATTAGTCCAAAGGAACATGGTTAATATGGATTTGTACAATCAAATTTAACTTCAAGTGTGCAATTCCTCTCTGCAGAAAGTGACAAATCTATTTTATAATTAAAAGTGATTAGTACTCTTCCTTTTCCTTCCATCCTCCATGTACAATTTAAGAATTCCCATCTTTTTGTCTTCCTGTATAATTTGTATATTCTGTCCTCATTCCCAGAACCAGGTCTGCTATATTGTCCCTCATTGATCCAAAAGAGCTCCCTGAGGGGGTTGAAGTGTTTGTCTCTTTCCTCAATACTATCAGATAAAGCTTTCACAAGCCATATTCGCCTGATTATTGGGGGCCAGCTACAAATATCCCAGTTCCATGTAACCATTTAACATCAGTTAGCTCTTACAAAAAGATATTTACTACAAAGATATAGCAAAAACAATCATATGAAGAGATGGTTTGGTGACACAGTAGATAGAGGTCCAGGCCTAGATTCAGGAAATTTAGCTCCCTGAGTTAAAATGTGACCTCAGACAGTTACTGTGGGACTTCAGGCAGTTCACTTAACCTTTGCCTCAGTTGTTCAACTGTATAATGAGCTACCCAAGAAAATGGCAAACCACTACAGTATCCTTGCCAAGAAAACCTTAAATGGAGTCTGCCTAAAGACCCTAATTAAAATGATTTTACAACAAGAATTCATTTACTATGATTTGACATACTGTTCTCCAATTGAACATCTTAGTTTCCAGTTCTTTGCTAAAATCAATGAGAGCTATAATAAATATTTGTATACATATGTCTTGCCCCTTCTTCTTTGATCTCTTTGAGATGAGGACCTAACAATGGATGACAATGTCAAAATGTATGCACAGATTAGCGATTTTTGCTAATTCCAAATTACTTTCCAGAAAGGCTGTACCAATTCACAATTTCAATAACAGACCATGTGTCTTATTCTCTCATACATCCCTCCAACAACTGTCATTTTCCATTTTTGTCATCTTTGCCAATTTAACATAAGTTAAAATGGAACCTCAGAGTTTTTAATTTGCCTTTCATTTATTAGCAGTTTGGAGAATTTTTTTTCATGTTGCAATTGATAGCTTGAATTTTTTTCTTTGAGAACCATCTGTACATGCCCTTTTATCATTTCTTTACCAGGAAATAACTCTTGTGTTTACATATTTGAATGAGTTCCTTATATCTCTTAGATACCAACCTGTAAAATTTGCAAAGATTTTTTTCCCCTCAGTTACCCTTCTGATTTTAAGTGCATTGAATTTGTGCAAAAGTTTTCTGTTTTTATGTAATTAAACTATCCACTTTATTTTGTGTTTCCTTCCTTCCTGCTCTTCTGATATATTCTATAATTAATCTGCTCCCTCTGCACAGACCAAGCAATTTATATTAATACTGACCCCCCCCCCCCCCCCAAGCCATTGTCTAAACTATCAGGATAAAGTCAGTAAACTTTTAGCCCCTCCCTTGCCAGGACTTGGTAAACCTGAGCCCCCAGGCATAAGACAAGTCTTATCAACAAAACAATGGATTCCCTACCCTAACCTGAAAGGATTAAATCTTTGAGTTACTGCTCCTCTAAGCATCCTTAAGTACCTCAATGCTCTTTGAGTTCTACCCCTCATCTCCATATCCCTTATTATCTCATCTTCCTGCTTCTTTAAAAGCTCACTTCTTGGAGGCAGCTAGGTAGTACAAAGGATAGAGCACTGACCCTAGAGCCAGGAGGAACTGAGCTCAAATCCAGCCTCAGATGCTTAATGATTACCTAGCTAGGTGACCTTGGGCAGGTCATTTAACTCTATGGCTTTAAATAAAAAAGATTTAAAAAAAAAAACCATTCACCTCTCCCTCACTTCAGTTGCTCATCTTCCTTTAGAAGGCCAACCTGTTCTTGGGGAGCATGATCCCTCAGATAACTTTCATCCCCCTATATCATTATTTATTACTTATCCCCCCATAGTGGCAGCTGATCCTGCTGATCCCCTATCCCTTAGCTTCTGTAACCTCAGCAATACATAAACAAACCTTTTTTTTGTTCCCAAATTCTGGGGGGGGGGGTTGTAATCTACCCTCTGCCCAGATTCCAGTTCCAGCTGAGTCATATTTTTAGGATTTACAATGGGTTTCATGATAGGTTGGCCTTTACCACTGTTCCTGCCTTTTGTTTGTAAACCAGCTTTTGTAATCTGCCCTCTGCCCAGGTTCAGGAACAGAATGTAAGCTCCTTAAGGACAAGGATTGTTCTATTTTGTCTTTGTATTCCCATTACCTAACACCTGACATTCCTCCCTTTGATCCAGTAATACTACTCCTTGGTCTGAATCTAAAGCAGTCATTGAAGGGGGGGGGGGGGACCATGTTTACAAAAATGTTCATAGCTGCTCTTTTTGTGGTAGCAAAGATTTGGAAATTGAGAGGTTGCCCTTCAATTGAGGAAAGACTAAACAAGCTGTGATATATGAATAAAATCAGATTTTGTTGTTCTATAAGAAATGATGAGCAGGCAGATTTCAGAAAAACTTGGAAACACATAAACTACTGCTGAGTAAAGTGAGTACATTATACACATTAACAGCAACATTGTGTGATGATTAACTGATACACTTAGCTCTTCTCAGCAGTATAGTGATCAATGACAATTCTAAAAGATTTGTGCCATCAGAGAACCATGAAATCTGAATGCAGAACAAAGCATACTATTTTCACTTTTTTTTAAGGTTTTGGCAAGGCAAATGGGGTTAAGTGGCTTGCCCAGGGCCACACTGCTAGGTAATTATTAAGTGTCTGAGGTCAGATTTGAACTGAGTGCTCCTGACTCCAGGGCCTGTGTGCCACCTAGCCACCCCTATTTTCACTTTTTTAAATTTGTTTTTCCTCATGTTTTTTCCCTTTTGTTCTGATTCTTCTTTCACAACATAGTTTAACTAACATGGAAATATGTGTAACATGACTGTGCAAATATAATCTATATCAGATTATTTGCTTTCTTAGGGAAGGGGAGTGGAAGGAGAAAAATTTGGAAATAAAAATTTTATAAAAATGAATATTAAAAACTATCTTTACATTTAATTGGAAAAACAAATAAAATAATAGTGTATACAAATATATATTTAGATGGCCAAAATATAAGGCTTTGCTGAATGCCACTCGGTTAACATTATTAGTTTTTACTTTTTGGGGCACCATCGTTCAACTAGCAAAGCAGTCATTCCTATTACTTTCCCTAGACTTTTCATAGTTAAGGCAGCAGATAAACATAATTTTAGCCCAAATATCCTTTGGAGAAGGAAACACTAGAGATGTCTATTCTCTCCAACCAGACAATCTTACTAAATTTATATCCTCTCAGGACATGTGGGTGAACAAACACAACCCCCACATGCCTTCCTTCTCCCTAAGGCAGTACTTACTGATTCTGCTTTTAGCTTTGATGAGCTCCCAGGATTACTCCAGGAGGAAAGAAAAAGGAAGGGAAGAAAGATTCTCTTTGGAGAGGATCCCAAAATATCATTCCAAATTTACTGCTCAAGTAAAAGAGGAGATCCTTCTCATAGATCTATTCCTTATCAATGAGAGCTTAAAATTTTATTTTGCCGACATCTTCAATCACTGAAACAACCTCTAGGAAATGCCAAGAGGTGTGTCCATAATTCTAGATAAAAAAAGTCACCAAAGTTGATATATGTGGGATAAAACATTAATAGTTGCTTTTTAGGTAACCCTAAGTTTAAGGTAAACCTAAGTTTAAGAATATGGAAAGCCAAGTGTATAGGAAGGGATAAGGAATTTCTTATCGAATTTGGCTCTCAGAGAGAAAAACAGAATTGTGTACCTGGCAACCAGTGTCAAGGACATCAGTGAACTAGACATGAGGGAGCAAGGGCTCTGTACTTTGTGCTCTGTAATTAATGAGAATTCTCTAGATAATAGAAATTTTATGAGAGGTAGGCTACCTGCCTAGCAGTCCTAAGTTCATTTCACTTTTAAGGTGAGGCCAAACTCTCAAGAGTAGAACCACAAGACCCATTGCCTATGTGGATCTCCATGGGGTGAATATGAAACTCATTAAGTGTTGCAGTGTTGACTGTCTAACAGCCTCAAGTTCATTTTGTTTCTGAGGGCACCCCAAAACACAATGTGACATTCTGAGTTGTAGAAATGCATATTTGTTGGTGGGGTTCCCCATTTTTCAGTCATGTCTTCCCTCATTTGGGGTTTTACTGGCACATAATGAGTGGTTTCTCCAGCTCCATGAGGAGTTTATCTTAGGAGGAACTGAAGTGAATAGGGTTAAGTGACTTGCCCAGGGCCACACTGCTAATAGTGCCTGAGGTTGGATTTGAACTCAGGATGATTCTTCCTCACTCTAAGCCCAGAGTTTCATGCACAATGGCACCACCTAGCTGCCAGACATGCTTATGGAGCTACCAAATTTTCAGAGACCTACCCTTCTAGCGATCCATTTTCTTCCAGAAGTACAAGCCATATGAGTCTGGAATACTTGTGACCCTGTGAAAAGTAGAACTCTAAAGATTAATTATGTTGGTTATTTCTATACTACTAGAAGAATTTTATATATTTTGCTCAACGTTTATAGCTAAGGAGTCATTTTGTATTTTGGAGGTCAGAATAAAGTCTGTCCTCTAGCCAATATATGCATCATTATCTTGAGTTCTTATATGGGATGTGGGATCTATGGTGAGTAAAAATGCAATAAACATAAAGTGAGACAAGTTTTTCAGGCAAGATACAGTTTATTAACAGTGATCTATATAACTATTAATAAAATAGGTTAAATTGTCTCCCCTCAGGTGAGGGACCCTGATGGGAATGAAAAGATATTCTTTTTGATACCCCAAAGGAGGAGGGTTGAGTAGTTGAAAAGTCTTATGATTCTCCTAGCATATGGAGAAAGTAGGATGACCTTCAGGTGTGACTGATCATGCCCCTCTCTGACAATTAAGGAATGCTAATTACATTATGAGACTCTTCTAGAAAACTAGAACCATACTTATCAGGATCCCCCACCATTATTTAAGCCTCCCCCTTGGAGATCAAGTCATCCTTAACTTTGACAAGGAAAGTAAGGACAGAAATACTATCCTTGGGGTTCTTCTATTTATAAGTAAATAGAAGAGAAGGTTAGCCAATACCCCAGGGCTAAGTGTGATCACATTCCTGGGCTGTGCCTGAAAGAGATCTCATTTTAATCTAGGCTGAGAAATGGGATTTAACAAAATGGAGAATAGAATAAATTGCAGAGTAATATTGTTTATTAAATAACACATTATAATGAATTTTCTCATCCATTTAACTTAAATATGTAGAGATCTAGACATAAACTATAATCAGAAATTTTCCCAGAGTTAAGACTGAGGAGGAGAATAATGAATCAAAGGGAGGATGATCTTTTAGGGTCTTCCTCCAAGATCAGATATAATCATATAACCCTAGAATTTGTAAAGGCACTGAGTCACAAGAATATCATCTGAGACTGTGAAATCTACATACAATACATAATACTATCCTCACTAGAAACTGGGTCTTCTCAGCACATATAGATAAGTTCTTTTTCTTTCTATAGATGCAAACGAAGCCATTAATGACAGTTCCTAGTTGTTAGATCCAAGTCTGAGTTTCACTCTTGCCTAGGTGAGCTCAATTGAGTATCATTTCCTGAGAAAGAATCCTAACCTCCATAGCAACTTCAACTCTCAATCTCCTCTTGACAACCCCAAATGACTCTCAATCCCTATGGAAACCATACTATCCTGATTCTTGTATCCCATAACTTATAAAAGACATGTTCTCCCCACTACCCATGCCTGCTCCAACCCAGCCGGATGTTCCTTCAATAAACAGCTTTGCCTTCCATTTGCCTCCATTGCTATCCTCCTTTAAAAGTTTTCTGCCCCACCTTTTGACCTTTCATTTGATGCTGAAATCCGGGAGAGGAGTAGCAAGGAATCCTGAGGCTTGCAACAGGGAAGCAGTGAGTTGAGGCAGTATGCTTGGGCTAACTCCCTGATCTTGCCAGAAGGAACCCTTGCAACTCCTCTGGACCTACCAAGTCCCTGGTAGTTAAAGGCAACTGCTACATTCTGTCCACTTCAGAAGACAGGAATAATTTGAGAAATAAGACTCCTCCCTGGGCGCTCCACCATCCTCCTTGCCAGGATACCCAGGGTGTTCCCTTCCAACATCCTAGGTAGGTGGGGAATTGCCTTGAAACAGAAAAATGGAACTGGGGTGCATTCAGAAGGTAGGGACGCCCCCCTCCCCCAAGATCTTAGTTATAGCCACTGAGCTACTTTGTGGATCCTCACTTCTCCTAATACTCCTCTTTATGGGGACCTGGAATTCCAAAAATCCACTGACACTCTCACTGACTTGAACAATTTGTATCAGAAGCAAGGCCAGCAAAATGAAATCCCACATGTCCAGCTGTTGGGTTTTTTTTTTTTAACTAAGGCAGCATCTTCTCCCTTCGAGACTCCTCTGCTTCTCAAATTCTCTTCCATCAAACCTGACTAAATCCCCAAATCACATCAGGATTCCCTCACTGTCCACCCCACTGGTCAAACATCTCCTGACATCTCCCAGGATCAGGACCACCTTTGCTCTGCCTCACTTTGCTGAACTGTACCAATCTTGAACCCCCTGTATTTGTCTCCTAAAGAACTGGGAAAAATTTGTGGGACCAGATTTGAGGAAGAAACCTATTGTCCTCCTTTAAGACCTCCAGGCCCCAATTCAATTTGTAAAGTCAAGTGAAATGAAGCTTGAACAGGTAAAAAAATCAAAAATGTCATTCTTCAGTTAGACAAAATTTCCTCCCTCTGCTCTCAGCTTTCTTCATATTGCCTTCTTTCCACTGCTCTACAGCTAGGGGACTGGAGGATCAGTCATCCTTGACCAAAGTGGTTTGGCACTAGCAGGTGATATTTACCTGGGAATTTCCACCTTGAAAGAGGATAATCTATACTCTCATCCCTTGCTCTAGTTTAGATCCCATTCTGCGAATTTTCCCTTATTCGATCCTTCCTTTTTCCTTCTTAAGATTTTTCCTCAGAGGAAAAATTGCTATCAAATACAGTTCAACTCCTGTATAATCTAAGACCTAGCCCATTCTAGGGATTATGCCAACGGAAATCTCTTGAGTAAAGTCATAAATTAACAATATGATCACTATATGGCTATACTATATAGCTAGATATGTATGGGGTTAAGTAAAGTTTTTAACAGTTGTGATTACAAATAGGGACAAATTTTTTCATTAACTAGAACTTTGGGAAATTAGAATTGCACTGTTGAAAATGATGACTTTTGGGGGTGGCTAGGTGGTGCAGTGAATAAAGCACCAGCCCTGGAGTCAGGAGTACCTGGGTTCAAATCCCATCTCAGACACTTAATAATTACCTAGCTGTGTGGCCTTGTGCAAGCCACTTAACCCTATTTGCCTTACAAAAACCTAAAAAAAAAAAAAAAATTATGACTTTTGGAATTCATAAGATTTTTAATTGAGTTACAAAGAAAATTTTGAAAGGAAAAGGGGATTTTAGAAACATCTAGTCAGATCTTCAAAAGTTGTCATTTTGGAGATCTAATTTGATGTTATTTCTAATGATAAAGATAAAGACAAATAATTTGAAATTGTAAACTATTCACTGTTGTTAGTGTTTAAAGATGAAATAAAAAGAAAAGAAAATCAATAGAGAAATGTTTTTAAATCAGCAATACAATTTGTCAACCTTTGTTTTGTAACTGGATTTTTTCTACCTTTGCATAAAGTTAAGAGGAAGTTATATCTCCAACTGTTTGTTATCACTTATAAAAAAGTAAATTGTTTGACTTCATATAATATAGATTAAAGAATATAGTTCATCACAGGATATTTTGAGTGGACCACAGGAACAACAAATCTGGCTCTTTTCTCTGAAGTCTCTGTTGATTTGGGCTAGGTCAGCTAACCCTGGGAAATAAATCAACTTTAGTCATATAATTTTTCCCCACATTTTTTAAATTTTTCTTTAATTTATTTACATATTACTAAAATATTCTTATCTAAGAGTAAACATAATACCCCTCTCCCACAAAAAAAAAAACATAAAACCTCATGAGAAATAAAAGAAAGGGAAAAAATTGTGTTTCATTCTGTGTTCTGATACCATCAGCTCTGTCTGGGGTGGATCACATTCTTTATCATAAGTCCATCATAGTAGTTACTTCCATATTTTTCCACAGTTATTGTTGCTGATTGTAATTCCTTCCATCCATTCCTCCCCACTACCACATATTATATTTTCTCTCTCCTTTCACTCTGTCCCTTTTCAAAAATGTGCTGTGGGGCAGCCAAGTGGTGCAGCAGACAGAGCACTGGCCTTGGGGTCAAGAGGCCCCAAACCCAAATCCCACCCCCAGAGACCCAGCAACTACCCTACCCCTTGGTCCCCAACAGACCACCCAATCCCAGCACCTTGCAAAAAGTAAAAAAAGAAAATGTGTTATATCTGACTATCCTCTCCTATGGTCTACCCTGTTCTCTATCACCCACACCCCCCCACCTCCTTTTCCTCTTTTCTCCTTTTTCTTCTGGGTGTCTATACCCTATTGAGTGTGTATGCAATTTCCTCTCTGAGCCATTTCCGATGAGAATGAAGGCTCCCTCATTCCCCTTTACCTTCCCTCCTTCCATACCATTGCAAAAACTACATGAAATATCTTTTATATGAAATATCTTAGCCTATTCTACCTCTACTTTCTCTTATTTCCAGTATTGGAAATAAGTCACATATTGACTCTATTTTTACCATATATTATATCTTCAAATTCAACTCTCTCCTTTGCCTCATCTATAAAAGCTCCTTCTCCCTGCTCTATTAAATGAGAAGGTTCATATGAGTATTTATCAGTATTATCTTTCCATGCAGGAATACACAAACTTCATCATCATTAAGTCCTCAATAATTTACTCTTCTCATCCACTCTCTATCCTTTACTTGAGTCCTGTGCTTGAAGGTCAAACTTTCTGTTCAGCTGGTTCTTTCAACAGGAACATTTGAAATTCCCCTGTTGCATTGAAAGTCCATTTTTCTTACCCTGGAAGAGTATGTTCAGTTTTGCTGGGTAGTTGATTCTAGGTTGCATTCCAAGCTCTTTTGCCTTCCAGAATATTATATTCCAGGCCCTACGAGCCCTCAATGTAGTTGCTGCTAAGTCCTGTTTGATCCTGACTGCAGCTCCACAAAATTTGAATTGTGTCCTTCTGGCTGCTTGTAATATTTTTTCTTTGACTCGGGAGTTCTGGAACTTGGCTATAATATTCCTGGGGGTTGGGTTTTGGTTTTTTTTGGATCTCTTTGCAGAGGAGATGGGTGGGTTTTCTCAGCTGATATTTTACCCTCTGCTTCTAATATATCAGGGCAATTTTCCTGTAGAAATTCTTTAAAAATGAGGTCAAGGCTCTTTTCCTGATCATGACTTTCAGATACTCCAATAATCTTTAAAATATCTTTCCTCAATCTGTTTTCAGATCAGTTGCTTTTTTCAGTGAGACATTTCACATTTTCTTCTAATTTTTCATTCTTTTGGTGTTGAACTATTGTGTCTTGATTTCTCACAAAGTCATCAGCTTCCTTTAGTTCCATTCTACATCTGAAGGATTTGTTTTCCTCAGAGAAGTCTCTTATCTCCTTTTCCATCTAGCCAATTCTGCCTCTTTTTTTTTAGATTTTTTTTTTGCAAGGCAATGGGGTTAAGTGGCTTGCCCAAGGCCACACAGCTAGGTAATTATTAAGTGTCTGAGGCCGGATTTGAACTCAGGTACTCCTGACTCCAGGGCTGGTGCTCTATCCATTGCACCACCTAGCCACCCTCCCCAATTCTGCTTTTTAAAGCATTTCTCTCTTCAATAACTTTTTGAACTGTTTTCTCCATTTGACCTAAGATGGTTTTTAACATATTATTTTCTTCAGCAATTTTTTTGGATCTCCTTAACTAAACTGCTGACTTCATTTTCATGTTTTTCCTGTATCTCTCTCATTTCTTTTCCCAATTTTTCTTTTATCTCCCTTATTTTATTTTCAAAATTTTTTTTGAGCTCTATCATAGGCTGAACCCAACTTCTATATTTCTTGGAGTCTTTAGAGGCAGAAGCTTGGACTTTCCTCATCTTCAGATTGAGTATTTTGATCCTCCATCATGGGACAAAGTAATTGTCTATGGTCAGTTTCCTTTTTTTTTTCAGTTTGTTCATTTCCCTAGCCTGTGCCTGGTTTTGGGGTGCTTCCTGAGTTTTTGAGTAATGGGACACCCCCCCCCCCACAAGGAACTTAGTGTGTGAGGCTCTGACTGTTCTCCTGGTCTGTGAATAACCACAAGCTTACCCCTCTGCCCTGGAGGCTGTTGGGGGTGGGGATCCCTGCTCTATGGGGAGGCCTAGACTTTGACCAGGGTTTGAATGTGATCACAGCCCTGGAGTCCTATTCCAGAGAGAAAGAGGACAGAACTCAGAAGTCTTCCTTCACTCAGAGCACTCAAGGCACAACTACCTAAAGGCTCCTGCTGGGATCTGGGCTGCAGCTGTTCCTGGGAGACTGAAGCTCCTTCCTTCTGGCACAGTGCCACTCCTCCAATCCTATGGAATAGAGCTTCCCACTATTTTCTAGGTTACCTTGGGCTAGAGAATTACCTCACTGGATCTTTCTGTGGGTTCTGTCTCTTGAAAATTTAGAGTCATAATTTTTTTTAAATATTTTGGAGAGAGAGCCTAAGAGAGGCTCTTGCCAACATCTTGGCTCTACCCTAGCCATTCAGTTTCTAAACAGTGATCCTGGCTTGTTGCAGATAATGATTTTTAGTGATTTTGTCTTTACATGAGGACATATTAAAACTGCAGAAGAAAACAAAAGCAAGTGATGAATTTTAGGTGAATTTTCTTACATATATATATTTGAACTTTTATTGCTTATAGCAAGCAATTCATGAGAAAAAACAATATATCCAGCCTTTAGAAAACAAGATAACTGTTGGAGTTTGCTATTTAGGGTAAAAGACCTTAGGATTATGATAAAATTTATTCTAAGATCTAACTTTAGGTGTTGTCTGATGGATCATTAAGTCAGTAATCTATCATTTAGAAGAACTTCTTTAGGCTAAGGTCACAAGCTATTCAGATGAATTGTGAATTATCACAAGGGGAGGTATCTGGAAATAGGCTGAAAGGACAATCTTTGGTCTCAGTTCAAGATAAGTCCCTTCTGGCTCAGTTTCCCCATTTTCTCCTTTGAAACAGAATGTTTCCCACTTAGTAACTCCTGAACTATGACTGCATGGCTGACTGTTAACTGTGACACCTAACTAAAGTCAAACAGAGCTAAGGATGTTTGTTCCTTCTATATATGTGTTGAGTTACCAAGAACTAATTTAATTTTGTTTTGATCGTGTCCCAGCTTTTTCTCTTTAGCAGATTTCCACTATCAGGGCAAGTAGCCAATGAAAGACATGCATGCATGTACAATATGCCTTGGTACCCTGCAATGTTCCCCTTATCAGTATAAGACCAATGCTGCCTGGATTGGTTAACTGCCATATGATATATGTTAGCTACTTTGATTCAGTTACCAAAGTTATGAATTATTATTTTGTTATTCCACACTTCCCTGTATTGTTATTGTTATTCTTCCTTTTTGCTATTACTGCATGCATATTAACAACTCCCAAAAATTTGAACTCTGAACTGAGTATATCATGGAAAAGACCACAAGTTGAAAACCTTTGCTTTCTCTTCAAGAGGAAAAGGCCTGCCTTTGATGACCTCCATTATGTACTCCCTGGTACTTCTGTTTCTGGTTGTCCTCTTGTTTGTGATCCATGTGGCCTTTGTGGATATCCCTTGGTCATGTCCTCCTAGTTACTCTTTACTATCCAAAGGTTCTCTAAACTCTTCCATGCAATATTGCTCAAAATGATTGTCTCAAATCAAAATTCTGTTGTTCCATACCCTGTTTCCCTACATCAAGTTGTTTCCTTCCTTCCAATCTGCAAGCCACCACTGACCTTCCTGTGTGCCCTGCATCATGGCTCTTCTGCAGGAAGCAGTCACCAAAGACTGGGCTACCATCCCAATTCCCATCCTTTACAACACCCCATTTCTTTTACAGCTAGAAATCCCCATCTTGATGTGTTGTTACAAACAGTAGCTAGAAACCTTCCAAGCATGTTATGATTTAGCAACACTCTCTCCCATCATCGTACAGAAAGACAGTCTTAATCAATCTCCCATGGTCTTTGCAGGCAAGGGACTTTCCCTTGACCAGTACAAGCTCATTGCTCCCCCATCTAACCGATCCTAATCCCTAATTGACCCTAAATCCCCAAAGGGTTGAAATGTTACAACCAAGCCTGGTTTCATTCTTACTCAGGTGAGCTCAGTTGAGTGTCATTTCCAAAGAAAATGAATCCCAACCTCCACAGAAACTCCAAACATCTCTCAATCTCAATTTTGACAACCCCAACCAAATCACATCCTCCATGGAGACCCCAAGCAACTCTCAATCCCTATGGAAACCATACCACCCTGCTTCCTATATCCCATAATTTATAAAAGGCATGTTCTTCCCACTACCCAATGCTGGAGTCTGTTCTGACCCAGCCTGTTGTTCCTTCAATAAACAACTTTACATTACATTTGCCTCCATTGCTATCCTCCTTAAACCATGAGCTTTCTGATCCCACCTTTTGACCTTTCACTAATCTTCCTTACTTTGCTACCCTCTTCCCTCTGCCTTGCTTTCTTTATGTATTTTCTTACTCTAAATAAATTATCTTGTTTGCCTTTATTTTTAGAGTCTGGAGCATGAGTAGGATACTTTGATTCAATTTTCTCCACATAGCAGAAATGAAGAGTTTGCTTCCTAGAGTTACGATGACATATAAAGGAAGGGTCTTGGAGACATTATGAAGTTTAAACTTGCTACTGTTAGTTCTGGTCAGTTAACTACTTTGATGCAGGTGAAATATTGGACGGAAATATATGCTTTATATATGCTTCCCTCTGCACTAAGCATGTGACTTACATTAACACTGATCCCCTCCCCCAATCCCATTGTCCAAGCTATTAGATGAGGTCAATGAACTTAAAAAGTACCTTGCTCCACCCTGGCAAGGACAATAAATCTCTCCACATCCCCATATCTACATATCCCTAATTACGGCATCTCTGCTCTGAGTTACTACCCCCATCAGTATAGACCTAATTACCTCATCTTTGCTCATTCATTCTTCAGTTGAGTGTTTCTCTTCTTTTGGGAGGTCAGCCTGCTCTGGGAGAGTATGATCCCCCAAATAATCTTTCATGTCTCTATACTTTTCCTTATTGCTTATCCTCTCATGGATTCTCTCATTCTCTGTCTCTCTCTCTCTCTCTCTCTCTCTCTCTCTCTCTCTCTCTGTCTCTCTCTCTCTAATTAATACTGCAGTATTAATAAAATTTCTTCTAGGTCAGTGTGGGTCTTTTACATTAACTCTTTCATGCTCTGCCTGAACCTTTAGCTGGCTGCATTTCCCATCCACCTTTGCCTCCCATCCTCCCCCCATTAACTTAATATTGGATAGCTGTTTGACTGTGGAAGCATTCAAAAAGTCTTAGTCGACAAAAGATCATGCCTCTCTTTTCTCAGTCCCTCTGACTTTTTTGTACATAATGGAACTCCTCCATTCAGAACTTCCAGGGAGACACAATGTGATTAGGAGAAAAGCTTTGGTCCTTTACCCCACTGAGTCTTTGTGTTCCTTAGAAATGGGCATTGATCCTTGATTTCTGGGTTTGTTCTTTGCCATTTTAGGTAAAGGGAGTATAGTTAATATCCCTCCATAAAAGTTAATTGATATTAAATGGTTAAATAGAATTGGAGCATTAGTAACAATGAGTGTAATGCAGTCTATAAGTCTTGGTCTGATGGCTATAAAGAACTTTTAAGTTCCCTAGGAGTACCCTAGAACCTTAAGAGCAGATGTAGTTAGCTCTGGGAGAATTATCCAGAGCATCCTTACCCCCACATGTATCCCTAGCACTTGTAGTGCCTGGTACATAGTTCCCATTTCATAAATAATTTCTCTATCACCCATGTTTTCCTAATCTACAAGACTAATAGCAATTTTTTTAAAAAGGAAGAAAGAAATCAGGTAAATTTAGCCTCTTTTGTTCTTGCTGTAACCAGTTAATCCCTTAGGGATCATGATTTCTCTTTCCAAATGTTTACAACCTATCTATTAAATAATATTAGAGAGGGGCAGCTACGTGGTATAGTGGATATAGAATACTGGCCCTGGAGTCAGGAGGACCTGAGTTCAAATACAGCCTCAGACACTTAATTACCTAGCTTTGTGACCTTGGGCAAGTCATTTAACTCCATTGCCTTGCAAAAGAAACCAAACCCCAACCCCCCAAAATGAATATTAGAGAAGTAAAGAGTTTGAAGAAGAGAAAAGGAAGGATATGATAGCAGTATTTAAGTAACTGAAGGACTATAATTCAAAACTTTCCCCCACCTGCCTCTACATTTTATTTATTTCTATATTTCCTTTTTTAGGTTTTTGCAAGGCAAATAGGGTTAAGTGGCTTGCCCAAGGCCACACAGCTAGGTAATTACTAAGTGTCTGAGACTGGATTTGAACCCAGGTACTCCTGACTCCAGGGCCAGTGCTTTATCCACTGTGCCACCTAGCTGTCCCCCTCTACATTTTATAAGATGAAAATCATCAGTCATCAAGCAAAGGTAAAGAATACCAGAGAGAAGATCAATATTGCTGGAATAAGCCTTGTCAGGTTAATATTAGGTCTCATGGTCCACAAAGGAATAACATCAATTCACTCAGACATCTATTAGGCTCTGGGACTGAGTTTGGGGGATCCAAAGTTGAAAAATGACAAAGTCCCTATCTATTTTTTTTTTAAGTTTCTTTTTTGCAAGGCAATGGGGTTAAGTGGCTCACCCCCTATCTATTCTTAATAATATATAATCTAGAAGGAATATGACATGATAGTTATGCTTAAATATATTACAGTGGATCCACAGACTATTCAATTTAGATATTTTCTCCAGTGAATATCTCAAGTTATCCATTTCTTCCCATTCTTTGTAATACTTGTCTTCCCACAAATTAATCATAAGTACTCTACCCAATGTGCCAAAGACCTTTCTCACCTTCTCCTGATATCAAGAATACCAAAGAAGCATGAAAACTGTCTGTTAGGGGTGGCTAGGTGGTGCAGTGGAATCAGGAATACCTGAGTTCAAATCCAGCCTCAGTCAATTAAGAATTACCTAGCTGTATGTGTGGCCTTGGGCAAGCTGGGTAACCCCATTGCCTTGAAAAAAAAAAAACCTTAAAAAAAAAAGAAAAGAAAACTGTCTGTTAGCTGTCCCTGGTCTCACTCTGAACAGCTTGTCTCATTTGATTATAAAGTGCATTGATGACTTTCCTACCATCTCTTTCATTTTTCCTTATTTTTAATGTACTTCTGGCAGTTCCAACCACCATGTACCATCTCTGTTGCCTTCTGGGTGATCCTCAATTCAGTTCTTTGGAGGCAGTAATGTTACTGATTCAGAGCCATAGAATATCACTGAAAGAATATTGGTATTAAAAAAAATGAACCTTTGCTTCAGGAAGAAGCTTGAGGTCATTAATAGGTCTCTGCAGTTTAGTAAAGGTGGTCAAGTCTTTTTGATTTTAGGCCCAACTTCTTATCAACTTGCAGCATTTGTTGAAGAGATGGATGAGCTCTGCTGGTTGATAATCACATTATAAGATATATTCACCCCATAAATAAAAATTTTTGATCATGTACCCCCATATATATATATATATATATATATATATATATATATATATATACACATATATATATCAGACCCTTCATGGCCCCATCTTGGCAAAGTTACTTGGAGTGGTTTGCTATTTCCTTTTCTAGTTCATTTTACAGATGAGGAATTGAGGCAAACAGGGTTGAATAACTTGCCTGGGGTCACACAGCACCATCTAGTTGTCCATTATGTGACTTCAAGTCTGCAAAATCTGGCAAAGAGTACTGCCAACATTTGACTTCTTACCCCTAAATGGTACAATTTATCCCTAGAAAAGTTAATTACACTTTTTTTTGGATGCAAGAAACTTCTTTAAATATAAGAAACAAAATAATTTTTAATATCCAAATACACATGAATTTTTATGAATATGTTTTATAATTAAAGGCAATGTGAATGAATGAATTAATGAATGAAAAAGTATCAAGAGCTTGATTTGTGCAACATTGTGCTAAGTACTGGGTTACAAATTGAAAAGTTAAATTGTCCTTGTTCACAGAAAGCTCACATTTAAATAAGGGAAAATAACAAACAATAGGATGCTTCAGCTACAATTCAAATGAAAGGTCCAATAGGTTTTTTTTGCAAGGCAAATGGGGTTAAGTGGCTTGCCCAAGGCCACACAGCTAGGTAATTATCAAGTGTCCGAGATGGGATTTGAACCCAGGTACTCCTGACTCCAGAGCCAGTCCTTTATCCACTGCGCCACCTAGCTGCCCCCAATAGTTCTTTAGGTACCTTGGCAAAGCAGATGATAACGCCTCTTTTTAAATGTCATGTTCTTTGAGAAAACCATATCTATTTCTCATTTAATGATCTGACAGTTACTTAGATCATAAACCTGCAGAGCAACAAGAAAATTTAAAAGCAAAGAACAATTAAAATATACCTGTCAATGAAGAGCAAAAGTGCCCTATATCTATTGCAATTTAGAGGAAAATATGAGAAAGAAAAGTATAGCTGGAATTAAGACAGGCTTTGGTTTTGGAAAGAACTTAAAGAGGGCTTCCTATTGTTGAGTTAGACTTGTGCTCTTTCCTCTTCTCTCTCTAATGAGTGGGCTCAAAAGCTATGGTACCAGAAGTATGAAAACATTCCCTTTTGTTCTGATAAGCAATAAATATTTACCAAACACCTACCCTAAAGCATGGAGGAACAAAGATAGGGTTCTGAACAAAGTCAGGAAAGCCAGGAGTTAGAGATGAGATGAGAAAGAGTATTCTAGGTATGGGAGACAATTTATAAAAATGCTTGAAATCTGGAAATGAAAGGATCTTGTCTATGGAATAGCAAAGAAGTCACTGAATTACAGTGGAAAGGGTTGGGGGTGGGATTTAAGGTATAAGGCAGGAAAAGTAAGATGTGGAAAGAGACTGGATTATAAATTAACCTAAAGGAATTAAATTTGATCCGGGAGATGATAGAAAGCCACTGAAGTTTTTTGAGTATGGAGATGACATGATTTGGGAGCTGAGTAGAAAATGGACTGGAATGGGGAGTCAGCAAGCACTATTCTAAGCAAGAGATGATGAGGGTCTGGATTAGAGTGTTGGGAGTCTGAAAGGACAGAAGAGGGTGTATGCAAGAGAAAGTATGTGTTATGAAGGTAAAATAGGCAGGTCTTGGCAACATATTGGATATAAAAGAGGAGAGAGAGGAGTTGAGAATGACACCTAGATTGCAAACCTGAGTAACTGGGAAGATAGTGAGGCCTTGAGACCATCAAAGGGAAGTTTGAAAGGATCATAGTGGGGGTGGGGGTGGGGGTGGGGTGAGGCAGGGAAGATAACAGTTCAGTTTGGGACATACTGAGTTTAAGATGTTTACAAGATGTCTAATAGCTATTTGGAGATGTGGGACTAGTGGTCAATATAGAGGACAGGGATGTTAAATAAATGTGAGAATTATCAACCTAATAATAATTCAATCCATGGAATCTGATGATATCACCAAGTGAAATAGTAACCTACCATTAGAGACTTTGACCTGGAGGAAGCTAGACCAAAGGGGACTGAGGAGTAGCCAGGTAGGAGAATCAGGAAAGAGTAATGCCCCAAAAATCCAGAGATGAGAAAGTATCAAGGAGAACAGGGTAAAGAAAGTAGGTCAAAAAGATGACTTTACCAAAATGTTAAAAGGATGAGGCTTGAGAAAAGGCCAATAGATTTGTCAATTAAGAGATCATTAGTAACTTTGGAGAGGGAGAGAGAGAGAGAGAGAGAGAGAGCAGTAGTTTTGGTTAATAATGAGATTGGAAGCCAGAATATAGAGTTATGAAATAGAAGTGGAGGCATCTCTTATAGATTACCTTTAAAAAGACTATTGTCACACACACACACACACACACACACAAGGACAGATAGGGATAATAGCTAGTGAGAATGGATGAAGCAGGTAAGGGCTTTTTGAGGTTGGAAGAGACATGGGCATGTTTATAGGCAGTGAGGGAAGCAGTCAGAAGACAGGAAGAGATTGAATATAAGTGAGAAAATAAAGATAACACTGGTAATTTGAAGAGAAGATAGAATGAATCTGTTTTACACAAGGATGGAAAATTCTATGTCTATGTCTGTTTCTGTCTGCCCTTGTCTCTCTCAACAACAAAGAACATTTTCTCTCTGCCTAATCAAGTTGGAAAGCATTTCATGACAATGATCTAATAAAATTATCATTACTTTTTACTCTTCTGTCCTCTTTTTCCCAAAAGTACTTTCCCTGAAAATAGCAATCTCTAATTCTTTTGTCTGTTTCTGTTTATATGTATATCCATCTCCTTCTCAAGGTCCTTAGAGCTTCCTATCTCCTTTTAACTTATATATTTGTTACATAAATGAGGTATATAACTGTTATGAGCTACTAAAACTAATTTCATCATGCAAAAGTTTTTCATTATTGATTTTTTATTATTCATTATTGATTAATAATATTTTCTAAATATGTTTTTGAGTTGAAAGTTCCCCAAAGTGGTCACTATATATTTTAATTATGTAAACTTGATAAATTTTTGCTCTGATCCTATTGACTCATACTTAGCTCCTTTCCTGAAAACAGAAGTGCAAATTTATCATTCTTCATGGTGTAGTAATATTCCATTACATTCATATGAAGTAATATGTTAAGCCATTGCTTAATTGATGGGAATCCCCCTTGTTTCCAGTTCTTTGCTACAGCAAAGATATTTTTATTATAATTGTTATAAACATTGCATATGTAAATCTTTTCTTCTTTCTTTGATCTCTTTAGGGCATTTACCTATTAGTGATATTCCTGGGTCAAAGGATATGCACAGTTTATTGATTGGGCTCCAAATTACTTTGCAGAAAGGCTGGATCATGTTACTCTTCCTTGTCTTCTCATAGCTCCTTCAACAATTGTAATATTCCAATTTTAGCATCTTTGCCAAGTGGATAAGTGTGTGGTGCAACCTTAGTGATGTTTTAATCAGTATTTTATTTTGTAATTCTCTGTTTATGATTTGGTATATTTTCTCATAGTGATAGCTTGGGTAGTTACTCTTGTGAACTACCTGTTCAAATCCTTTGACTATTTATTTATTAGGAATTATGTATATATATATATATGTATATGTATGTATATTTGTATGTATATACATCTTGGATATCAGATCTTTATCAGAGAAACTTGCCATAAAGATTTTCCCATTACCTGCTTTCCTTTTAATATTAACTATCTTGATTCTATTTATGTAAATATATTCTCATTTCATTTAATCAAAATTATCCATCTACTATCCTCCTCTCCATCCTTTATCTGATTATGAACTCTTTCCTTATCCATGGTTTTGAAAGATATTTTCTTTGTTACTCATCTAATTTATTTAAGATATGACCTTTTATATCTAGGGCATGTATTCATTTAGAACTTATCTTGATAAAACTGCTTTAAATTTCTAGGGATATTATTTCTAGAGCACATGCCCCACACCTGGTCACCTGCCTGGAGTATGATTGCCTTCCTTACTCTCTTAAAGATAAGTACATTGTTTGCTACTTGTCAGTAGATGACTACTAAAAGCCAGCTGTCAGATTTATAAAGCATAGCAGAAAACTCCCTAACCAAAACTACTCTATGGAAGAAGAGTATAGATGACAGACAGACACAGCCAGATACACTAACAGATGAGTACTTTGGGAATTATTCTGCTTTTAGCCATTCTTCCTCTTTCCCATATATCAGATGATTGTAATCCCTGCCAGTTGCCTGAATCTCTTGGTCAGCATAGGGAAAGGTGCTTGGTCTCAGGCCTGAAGCAAAATGAAAAAAGATGACAAGTTAGTTTAAGGACATAGGTATTTTAATTTGAAATCTCTGTACAGGGATAATGATAGAAACAGAAATTCCATTCAAAATAATTATAGACCATATAAAATATTGAGGCCACCTACCAATAAATATATAGAAACGACATTAACATAACTCTAAAATATCTTCCAGAAACACACCTAAATAAAGGAGAAAGTATTAATTTCCTACACAAATGTAATTAAAATTATACTTCTACCTAAATTAGTTTCTTTATTCAGTACCATATTAATCAAACTACCAAATAATTACTGTAGACAATTAGAAAAAAATAATAACAAAATATATGTGGAAGAACAAAAGGTCAAGATTCTTAATGGAAATAATGAAGAAAAATTGAAAAGAAGGGTTCTAGCAGTACCTTATTTCATCTATTCTGCAAAAGCAGTAATCATTCAAACAATTTTGTACTAGATAAAAATCAGGAAAGATGATCAACAGAACTTATTAGGTATACAACATACAGAAGGAAATGAACATAGATACATAGTGTTTGATAAACCCAAAGACTCTATTATTAGGGCAAAGATTCATTATTTGACAAAAATTTCTGAGAAACTTAGCAAAAATTAAGTTTAACTCAACTTCTCTCTTTAAAAAATTTTTTTCTAGGTGATTGTTTTTATATGTATGACTTTAGACTGAAGACAAGGAAACAATGTAAATTGAATACAGACATTTTATGAACATGGCCCTAAAGAAGTTCCAGAGAAAACTATGAAATTGGGAGAGTAGGGAAGAGGAGCCAGAACACAAATGTAATGATGCCTTTCTACATAGGAAGCCTGGACAAAGAAATTTTTGTGTTTCTCCTCCAAGAAAGACCAATGGGACAGGTTGTCAACTACCTCAAAAATAATGAAAGCAATGCTAATAATATATCAACATGTCAATTTTTAGTTTATTATAATTTCCTTTTCATTTCTCCTTTTCATTTAATTTGAGCAATTTGTTTTCTTCCTTTTAAAAATAAAATTAGATAATGGTTTATTAATTTTATTGGTTATTCCCACCCCATCCCACCCCTCAAAAAAACACTTAACTTCTCTTTTTATCATTTTGGTGCGAGAGTGTTTATTTTCTTAATTTCAATTTAGTTAATATATTATTTGGTTTTCAGAGTCTCCACTTTGGATTTTAGTTGTTTGTATGTGTTTATGTATGTATGTGTGTCTTAATGTGTCAGTTTTCTAGAGTTCTTTTTTTTAGTTATATGCTCAAATCATTTACTCTCTCTCTCTCTGTCTTATTTTTTTTGTTATTCAGTGTGCTTAGGCATATAAATATTCCTCTTAGTACTTCCTTTGCCGCACCCCAAAGTTTTGGCATATTGACTCATTATTTTCTATTGTTTCCATAATCTGTTCCTTGAATCATAAAGTCTTTTGGAATTAGCTGATCTCAAATTCATTTTAACTCTTTCCACAAAGGTCCTTTATGGACTATAAGTTTAACTTTGTGCTTTTAAAGAAGGTATTTAATATTTCTGCTTTTTTGACATGTTTGTGAGGATTTTATGCCCTTAGCTATGATCAATGACAAATGTGCTAATAGATCTGGGATATGTATATATTCCTTTCTCTTTCCAAGAAACTTTTATACTGAATGTTTCTAACATTCAATTCAGATCCTTAACTTCAATATTGTATACTTTCTGGATAGATCTGTTTATACCTGAAAGGATAGTATGAAGTTCCCAGTATTATAGTTTTCTTGTCTATTTCATTCTGTAATTTGATATTTCTTTAGTGGGTATAATCTTATTTCAAGAACTGATATTATTTGGGGGGGGGGCCAAGATGGCAAAGTGGAGGCAGGAATTCCCAGAAGTTCTCTTTCAAAATGCTCTAATTAGCTTAAAATTATGACTCTAACCAAATTCTAGAGTGGTAGAACCCACAGAAAGACTGAAATAATTTTCTAGCCCAGGATAATTTGGAAGATTGGCTGGAGGGTTCTGCTACACTGGGGTTGGAAGGGGACTCAGCACAACCAGAGCCATACTATCCCTGAACAAATGAGCTCCAGCCATCCAAGAACAGCCCAAGGGGTGCCTGGGTCCCTGGGGGTGCCAGGGTGTGTGTCAGTGGGGGCAGTTTCTAGTCCCCTCAACCCAGGGATCAACAAGGACTATTTGGAAGGTCATTGGGAAAACTCTGCCAAAGTAAGCTCAAAGCCCAGTGCAACTCAGGCCTCAGTGCAGACCCAGCCCCAGGAAACAGATGCAGGCCTGTGAAGTCACCCAGCAGGGAGCCAACCCACAGCTGCTTCCAGAGCATTTAGCCCACAGATGGTAAGGGATTGGGAGGAGGCTGCAGAGGTCTCTCTGCTATCTCTGGGACAGGACTCTGTTGCTTTGTCCATACTCAGATCCTGATCACGGTTTAGGGTCCCCTATTGCCATAGTGGAGCAGGGATCCTCCTCACAGCTCCAGGGCAAAGAGGAGTGCTTGTGGTCATCCACAGACCAGAGCACAGGTCAGGAGAACAGTCAGTGTCTCTCATAAGAACTTGAAGGAATTGAGGTCCTTGGTGGGGGGGGGATGTCCTAAAAGACTTAAAAGCTTGGGAAGCACATTAAAACCAGGTCATTGGGTGGGGAAATGAGTAAACAGAAAAAGAAGATTTGACCATAGGTCCTATGGAGGATCAAAACACACACTAGGATGATGACAAAGTCAAAGCTTCTGTATCCAAAGCCTCCAAGAAAAATAGGAATTGGTCTCAGGCTATGGAAGAGCTCAAAAAAGATTCTGAAAATCAAGTAAGGGAAGTAGAGGAAAAATTGGGAAGAAAAATGAGAGCAATGCAGGAAAATCCTGAAAATCAAGTCAGCAGTTTGGTGAAAGAGATACAAAAAAATAATTAAGAAAACAACATGTTAAAAACTAGTTTAGGGGTGGCTAGGTGGTGCAGTGAATAAAGCACCAGCCTTGGAATCAAGAGTACCTGGGTTCAAATCTGACCTCAGACACTTAATAATTACCTAGCTGTGTGGCCTTGGGCAAGCCACTTAATCCCATTGCCTTGAAAAATCTAAAAAGCAAAAAACAAAAACAAAAAAACTAGTTTAGGTCAAATGGAAAAAATAGTCCAAAAGGTCAAGTCAAAGAATACCTTAAAAAGCAGAATCAGCCTGTTGGAAAAGGAGTTAAGAAAATTCTCTGAAGAAAACAATTCCTTCAAATGTAGAATGGAGCTAAGGGAACATGATAACTTTGTGAGAAGTCAAGAAACAATAAAACAAAACTAAAAGAATGAAAAACTAGAAGAAAATGTGAAATATCTCATTAGAAAAACAACTGACCTGGAAAAAAGATCCAGAAGAAACAATTTAAAAATGATTGAGCTACCTGAAAGTCACGATCAGAAAAAGAGCTTTGACTTCATTTTTAAAGAATTTCTACAGGAAAACTGCCCTGATGTCCTAGAAATAGAGGGTAAAATAGAAATTAAGGGAATCCACCAATCACCTCCTAAAAGAGATACCCCCCCCAAAAAAAAACTTTTAGGAATATTATAGCCAAATTCCAAAACTCTCAAATCAAAGAAAAACTATTACAAGAAGCCAGAAAGAAACAATTCAAATGTTGAAGCATTACAGTCAGGATTACACAGGACTTAGCAGCATATACATTAAGGGCTCATAGACCTTGGAATATAATATTCTGGGAAGCAAAAGAGCTTGGATTACAACCAAGAATGAATTACCCAGGAAAATTGAACATCCTCTTTCAGGGGAAAAGATGAGCATTCAACGAAATAGGGGAATTTCAAACTTTACTGTTGAAATGACCAGAGCTGAACAGAAAGTTTGATCTCCAAGTACAGGACTCAGATGAATCATAGAGAGGGTGAATGGGAAGGGCAAATTATAAAGGATGTAATGATGTTGAACTGCTTGTATTCCTACATGGGAAGATGTTACTGATAACTCATATGAACCTTCTCATTTATTAGAGCAGTTAGAAGGAGCATATATAGACAAGGCACAAAAGAGAGCTAAAATGAAGGTATAATATATTATAAAGGTAGACTCAATGGGTAAAAAAGGAATGTACTGGGAGAAATGGAAAGGAGAAGTACAATAGGCTAAGATATTTCACATAAAAGAGTCAAGAAAAATCTTTTATAATGGAGTGATGCTTTATAATTTAATTTTAGATTTGGTAGGGCTAAGCCACCTTCTTTTGCACTTTTTTTTTCATTAAATCCCTGGAAATTCTTGACTTTTTATTTCTCCATATGAATTTACTTACAATTTTTTCTAACTCATTAATTTTTTGGAATTTTGCTTGGTAGAGCACTAAATAAGTAGTTTAATTTAGGTAGAATTGTCATTTTTATTATATTAACTCGGCCTATCCAGTTGATATTTGCCCAGTTATTTAAATCTGGTTTTTATTTGTGTGAGAAGTATTTTGCAGCTGTTTTCATAGAGTTTCTGAGACTGCCATGGTAGGTAAACTACCAAGTATTTTGTATTGTCTGAAGTTATTTGGAATGGGAATTTTCTTTCTAGCTCTTGCTGCTATATTTTGCTAGTAATATATAGAAATGCTGAGGATTTATAAAGGTTTATTTTATATCCTGTGACTTTGCTAAAGTTGCTAACTGTTTCTAGTAGTTTTTTAGATGATTTTTTTAGGATTCTCTAGGTATACCATAACTTCATGTGCAAAAAGTGAGAGTTTTGTTTCTTCCTTCACAATTCTAATTCCTTCAAATTCTTTTTTCTTCTCTTATTGCTGAAGCTAACATTTCTAACACATTATTGAATAGTAGTGGTGATAAAAGACATCCTTGTTTCATCCCTGATCTTATTGGGAATGCCTCTAGCTTAACCCCATTGCATATAATGCTTGTTAATGGTTCAGGTAGATAATGTTAATCTTTCTAAAGAACAATCCATTTATTCCTAAATTCTCTAGTCTTTTTAGTAGGAATGAGTGCTGTATTTTGTCAAAGGATTTTTTCAGCATTTATTGATATAATGACATGATTTCTGATAGGTTTGTTATTGATCTAGTTAATTAAATTATGTTTTCCTAATATTGAACCAACCCTGCATTCCTGAGATAAATCCCACTTGATCATAATGTATTACCCGAGTGATAACTTGTTGTAATCATTTTGCTAAGATTTTATTTAAGATTTTTCCATCTATATTCATGAGGGAGATGGGTCTATAATTTTCTTTCTCTGTTTTAACTCTTCCTGGTTTAGGTATCAGCACCATATTGGTGTCATAGAAAAAGTTAGGCAGAGTTCCATCTTCACCTATTTTACCAAAGAGTTTATATAGAATTGGAACCAATTGTTCCTTAAATGTTTGATAGAATTCACTTGTGAATCCATCTGGCCCTAGAGATTTTTTTCTTAGGGAGTTCAATAATGGCTTGTTGAATTTCTTTTTCTGAGATAGGGTTATTTAGGTATTTAATTTCCTCTTCATTTAACCTGGGCAACTTATGTTTTTGTAAATATCCATTTCACTTAGGTTATCAAGTTTATTGGCATGTAGTTGGACAAAATAATTCCAAATTATTCCTTTAATTAAGTGACTTGTCACACAGCTAGGAACTCAGGTCCCCATGACTCCAGGGGCAGTGTTCTATCTATTGCACTACTTAGCTTCCTCAGTGTTCACATCCCAATCTTGTTTCTTTTCCCTTTTTTTAAATCCCTCTTCATTTTCAGATCTCGCCATTCTACTCTACCTCTTCAACCCTGCTCTTCCTTCTTTGCTCCTGCCTGTTTCCCTGTTGAATTAAAAGTATTTCCACACCCTGTTTTTTGTATATGCCTATTATATTTGATCAACTCTCCTTTGTCTAGTTAAGATAAAAGTTTGTCTCACGTGATGAACTCTTCTTCCGTGTTTTTATTCTCTTTACTATATTATTAATGAATAACATTCATATTAAGTACTGTAAAGTTTACAAAACATTTTAAATGTTATCTTACTTGATCTTCACAACAACCCTATTATTAGCTCCATTTTTCAGGTTATGAAATCAAGAGAGAGAGAACTTAAGCAACCTGTTCAAGGTCACACAGCAAGTTAGTATTTAAGGTTATATTTGAACTTAGATGTTCCCGACTTCAAGTCCAGTACTCTATCTCCACTGCTCCACCTAACTGCCTAGAATATTAATTATTCATCAAGGAAGATGCCTTTTGAAAATAAAATTGCAGTATTCTTTCTGTAGGGCATTTCTCCCCACCATTACCCTCATCCCCAAGCCCATAGTTTCAAGAAAAAGCACTGTCAAGCTAGAGGATTTAATATTGGATATGAAATAGAAATATTTCCCTATCTATGTAACTTTAGTCTCAGTGTTCATTAGAATAGAATGTTTTTTTCACTAATAGAGATCAATATTCCATACCAGCAGGAGGTGCGTGGAAAAGTTGATGAAGAGGGAGAAAAGAAAGAGTTCTGAGGTTCTTCTGGCTTCCAATCTCAAGAAAGAAAATACATAATGCCAATTTGTCTTAAAGGTGCTGAAGGGAGAAAAAGCAGTTGACAGACTTTATTATTGCCCTATCTCCAGCTAAACTACACTAGAAATTTCAAGGAATTTTCCTTCTTTGATTCTTTCTTTCTTTCCTTCTTTCTTTCTTTCTTTCTTTCTCTTTCTTTTTCTTTCTTTCTTTCCTTTCCTTTCCTTTCCTTTCCTTTCCTTTCCTTTCCTTTCCTTTGCTTTGCTTTGCTTTGCTTTGCTTTGCTTTGCTTTGCTTTGCTTTCCTTTCCTTTCCTTCCTTTCCTTTCCTTTCCTCCCTCTCTTTCTCTTTCTTGATCTAGGCTATCTCACTACTAAAGAAAGAGATCCTTCAATATATATTACTGTTTGGGGTATATTGTCATAAAAATTTTCAGTTGTTTTTAGTCATGTTTGACTCTTCATGACCCCATCTGGGATTTTCTTAGCAAAGATACTAGCGTAGTTGGCCATTCCTTCTCTGGCTCATTTTACATATGAGGAAATGGAAGCAAACAGGATTGAGCGACTTACTCAGGGTCCACACAGCTAGTAAGTGACCAAGGCCAGCTTTGAACCCAGGAAGACTAGGTCTGGTGCTCCATCCAGTCTTCCTACTTGTCCTCCCAGTTCTTTAAAGTGCAGAGAATTATGATTTTTATATTGATTGAGATGTATAATGAATTTAATAATAATAATTTATGTTCTAGAGATTCTTTTTATAGGCTTACAGTGTAAACAAAGTACCAGGAGTTATTTGTCAATCATGACAGGTCTTTCATTCTTTCCCTAAACTGTGTTAAATGAAGTGAATCAGTACAACCTATTCTGTACTCAAGAAGAATCATAGGCTACCCCCAAGACTATATAATCAGTTTAGACATTCCCACAGGACTTGAGGACACCTGGGTTGCCCTACTTGATGGTCACTACTGTTGTATTTGGTGTATTGTTGGAAGATCACTGCACATTGGAAGATCACTAAAGCCCCAAATCTAATTTTTCTAAGATCCACTTTCACCTTCTCTTCCCACTAATGATCATGTATATATTTTCTGCCTGAACAACTGCAAAATGAAACTCCAAGGGAAAAGTAATCCCATGATTTACAAATCCATTCCAAGGAAAGTAATTAATTAAACTGCTACATGTTTAGTGACATTCTGTATTTGGTCTCCTCTATTACACCCAGATTAGAGACTGCCTCAGTAAAAATTCTGTTTACAAAAGTAATGGTGAGGGAATCTATACCACTTCTAACTCAAGGAAAGGAATAAGAAGAAGGGCCAACCCTATCTTGAGGTCCAGATGATAACAAGGAAAAGCACAGAAAGAATTTTCCTTCTGCTCATTTGTGTAATAGAATTCCTAATAGCTCACATTCTCTCAGAACTTGAGAATTTTTTTTATAGAAACTCCAAATTTCACTTCTGCTCCAGAATCAGATCTCTTCCACAGCACTGGACTCCAACCTGCCTCTCACCATTCTGAGACTCTGCCAGGTCTCCCTTGGACTTGAGGGCAGAGGGAGAGAATTTTTCTCCATTACTCCCTCCCCTGTGGCAATGGTAGTCCAGGGAGACTAGGCTGAATCACACACACACACACAAACATATACATACACACACACAATCAAAAAGATGAGACAGACCCTTTCTACAACTCTTATAGTCTAGTGAGTGAGGAAGCTGCTTCTCCTTCATCAGGAGTTGCTGTATTGCTCATGTCCTTAAGTAAGGGCTAGGATACATGCCCCAGAGAAAAGGGTCAAAGTCAGTGCCCCCTTCAATTCTAAGTGCTCCAGTCATTTCCACCAGACCAAACACAATTTTAAGCTTTAACATTCTTGATTGTGGCTACACAGAAACTCAGTTTTCATTCAAATATTTTTGTTACAGTAACTAACTGCCTTTTGACAGGTGGCACAGTGAATAGAACTGAGCTATAGTCAAGAAGACCTAAATTAAAATTCAGCCTCAGACACTTTACAAGCTATATTATCCTGGACAAGTTATTTAGCCATTATGTCAGTTTCCCAATCTATAAAAATAAGGATAATAATAATGATAATAATAATAATAATAATGATAATACCTACCTCATAGAGTTGTTATAAGAATCAAATAACATGTAAAATTTAGTTTATTTTTTTTCTTTCCCTCTTCCTGGGGTTTTGTTTAATTCTAAGAGAAAAAGAATCAACTAGTGTTAGGTAAAATAATCTCTAACCCCCTCTTGTGGCTCATTGACCTAATTCAAACAGTGTGAGTTGGGTTACAGAGGTGAAGCTCTTATTGTTCCCAAAGTTCTAGGAAGGTAAGCATGATCTGAGAGACAAAGGATAAGGGTTCATGTGCTGGGTACAGATCATGGATTCAATATTTTAATAGATAATGTAACTGTCTTAATGTGGCTCACAAGGACATCTATCACTTCCTCTCCTCCAAGGTTCATGAACCCCTTCTGGTGCTTTTCCCCTTAATAATCAGTCAATAGTCAAAGATATTTATCAAATGGCACAACCACAACAGGAATTACAAGTCATTTCCCCCTAAACCAGGGGCAGAATTTCCCACAAATAAACCCAGAGACTCCAGGGAAGAGAGGATTAAAAGGACCCCCCAAAAAAAGGTCTTTAAGGAACATGTGCAGACACTGGAATTGAAAGGGTCTTGATCTCTCTCTCCCAAAGATCCTCACAGGGTTCCCTGTAATTCACTCTTCTGTTAAGAAAGCCAGCCTCACAAAATTCATTGTTGAGTTACGCTTCCTTTTTTAGTTAGGTTAGCTCTTTTCAGGCAAAGGTCATTAGGTGTTCAGGTAAATAACTGTACCGGCTCATAAGGAGGCTATTCTGTTTCCTGGACATTTTCTGGCAGGCCTGTTGGACAGAGACTTGTGGACAGGGATGAGTGGGCAACTTTGCCATTTGGTTCTTCTTTTCATTCATTCATTCATTCATTCATTCATTCATTCATTCATTTATTAGTGAGTGAGGAAGCTGCTTCTCCTTCATTAGGAGTTGCTGCATTGCTCAAGTCCTTAAGTAAGGGCTAGGACACATGCTCCAGATGAAAGGGCCAGAGTCAATGCCCCCTTCAATGGTAACTGTTCCAGTCATCTCCACCAAATTGTAAACATGATTCTAAGCTCTATTCTTGTATTTTTTTTTTTATTTTTAGGGTTTTTTTTTTTTTTTTGCAAGGCAAATGGGGTTAAGTGGCTTGCCCAAGGCCACACAGCTAGGTAATTTTCTAATTCACATTTGAACCCAGGTCCTCCTGACTCCAAGGCCGGTGCCTTATCCACTAGGCCACCTAGATGCCCCTAAGCTCTATTCTTCTAAAGGAGCTGCATCTCAGCTCTGAAAGGGTTGATGCTCAGATCTCTAACTTTGATGGGGGAAAGACAGTTATTGTTTTTTTCCTACTTACAACGGAAGAAGATGAAATATTAGAGAAAAATGTAATGCTAAATATTATTTTCTTTTGTATTTGCAATCCCATGGTTATCTGATTTTTCATTGCATTGTTATCCAGATCAATCCGAAACTCACCCAAATGGCTATCCCACTAGAAGGGGTACTGAGATTAACCAGCTCCTACCCCAAACTCACCCCATGGAAAAGAGGTATTGAGATCATGGGCATGCACTTCCCTATCTAAACCCTGCCTTTCTTTACCCTACCTTGCAACTGTCTCTAGTTTCTCTTCTCTACCTTGCTCTCCTTTTTATGCTACTTCTTCGATGGCTGATTGCCTTTGTCTTCTCTCTCCCTTGGCTTCTAACCATAGTAATATGTGATAAACCTGTTTCCCCCCCCCAATTACTTTTGGGTCAAAAGTCAGTTTTCCATAATTCCGTTCACACCTTCTCCAACCCGAAACTAGCCACACCCCAACATTTTGTCCCTTCATCACAACAGCTGGCTGGGCTGAAGTCTTGGCAGCCCGAGTGACCTTGCCCCTTTCAGCCAGGCCCGGGGCCTTGGGCAAAGGGCCCACGCTGGGAGATGTTTACATGACTTCAGAAGTGCTTTGGGGGGATCGGTCCCCAGCCCCCCGTTCCTTAGGGGCGGATCTTCAGTCTGACCACAGGGCGGATGCGGCTCCTGCCCGCCCAGCCTGGCTCCCTGTTCCCTTCGCAATGCCTCCGAGCCTTCCCAGGCCACGCGGGGACGTGGGGAGAGGGGCCCGGGGATGCCTTTGCATTCCAAATCTGGGGCTTTCCGAGCCCCGGGGCGCGGGCCGAGAGGCGCCCGCGGCGCATGCTCCGGGCCTGGGGGCGGGGCCGGGGCTCGGCGGCGCGCGCCCGCCCGTCCGCCCGCGCCCGGGAGTGGGGGAGGAGCGGAGGCGCGCGGCCGGCGCGGCGGGCGCCATTTTGGAGCGAGTGTCAGGGCGGCCGGGAGGCAGCGGGAGGGCAGGGGCGTTCGGCGTTTCCGCGGGCGCTTCTCGGGGTTCGGGCGGAGGAGCCGGGGCAGGGAGACGCGGAGCGGGCGTGTTCCCACAGCCCGGGCTCTCCTCGGGCGCGGGGCGGTCTCGGGGAGGGCCCCCGGGGGCCGGAGAGGCGGAGCAGCCTGGGCAGCCGCGCCAGAACCTCGGGCTCGGATGCGGGCGGAGCGCGAGGGGCCGCGGCGGCCGGGGTGCGGAGAGGGGGCCGCGGCGGGCCTGACGTGAGAGCAGCGGGAGCCACCGCCGCCGCCGCCGCCTCCGGAGCCGCCACCAGCACCAGGTAACGGAGCCGCGGCGCGCGGGCCGCCCCCCGCCCTCCCCGCGGCGCCGGGGGGAGGGGAGTCGCCCCGGGGGTCCCGGGTGCGGCGGGAGGCGCGTGGCCGGCCCCGCCCGGCCCGCCCGGCTGCTCGTCACTCGGGCCGGGGCCGGCGGCGGGAGCGGGGCGCGCGGGCGGGGGAGGCGTGACGCGGAGGCTGTCCACAGCGGGCGGCCGGGTGCGCGCGCACCCTGGGAGACTAAGCGAGGGGACGCGGCCCTAGCTCAGACGGCCGCTGTGCGCGTGCGCGTGCGCGCGGCGCAGACTTCTGCTTGTTTACCTTGTGAACTTGATACTTTGTTACCCATTAAAGCTCATTAAAATACAACCAACTAGTCCTGTTTGTGTGGGTGATCCTTTTAGTCTACCGGGACAGTTCTTTCGGCGCTGGCCCGGCTTCTACCCGCCGCCCGGGGGATCCGAGCCACGCTTGTGGGTTTTATTTCCTTCTCACTTTGAAAGTTCACACTCATTTAATATTATCCAGAGACGGGACTGGCTCCAGACCCGCAGTTTCACTGGTATCTAGAACCCTTTATTTGAGTAAACTCCCTCTAACAATTTTTTTTTCTCTCTGCGAAGTTTTAGTCTTTGAGAGTTGCCTAGCATCCCGAAGAGATTGATTCGCCCAGTTAGGATTAGAGTGAGAGTCTCTGTGAGACAGGAGATGAATATTATTCGTTATAACAAAAGGTAAATATGAAGGATGGGCTCTCTGAGACAAACTTAATCCGCAACTAAATATTAAACGAACACCTCCCATTATAGAGACAGTATGGTTTCACTGGTAGAAAGATCAGCATTGGTTCTGAGACCATGGTAACTTAACCCTTCTGTGTCTAGGCTGAGGGCGTCAAAGTCAAAAGTGCACAAATTAGCATCTGCTATATTTTTATTTTGTTAAACATTTCCTAATTACATTTTTTTAAGGTTGTTTTTTTTTGCAAGGCAATGGAGTTAAGTGGTTTGCCCAAGGCCACACAGCTACGTAATTTTTTTAAATTTTTTTAGTTTTTTAGTTTTTTTGCAAGGCAATGGGGTTAAGTAGCTCGCCCAAGGCCACACAGCTACGTAATTTTTTTAATTTTTTTAGTTTTTTTTGCAAGGCAATGGGGTTAAGTGGCTTGCCCAAGGCCACACGGCTAGGTAATTATTAAGTGTCTGAGGTTGGATTTGAACTCAGGTACTCCCGACTCCAAGGCCAGTGCTCTATCCACTTCGCCACCTAGCCGCCTCAGCTAGGTAATTAGTAAGTGTCTGAGGCCGGATTTTAACCAGGTACTCCTGACTCCAGGGCCTGTGCTCTGCCCACTGTGCCACCTAGTCACCCCTTCTGATTCATTTTTAAATTTTCTTTTCTTTTTCTTTTTTTTTAGGTTTTTGCAAGGCAAATGGGGTTAAGTGGCTTGCCCAAGGCCACACAGCTAGGTAGTTAAGTGTCTGAAGACAGATTTGAACCCAGGTACTCCTGACTCCAGGAGTATCTATCCACTGCACTACCAAGCCGCCCCTCCTAATTACATTTTAATTTAGTTGTAGTGGCAAGGAATGGGATTTTGCCATCCCTAATGACATCTCTGCTTTAGGTAATTCTCAGAGAGAAACTATGAATTTTCATTACTCTGGGAGTTTCCTTTACCAGTAATCACAGGACTCTTCCTTTTACCAGTCCTGGATAATATTGCTGATCAGCAAGTCACTTGTTTCAGTAGTTTTGGGGGGACTTTACAAGTAAAGTCTGTAATAGACTGTTCCTTGTTTACAACTTTACAATTTAGCCCAGTAACTCTTTATACAGCAAAACCTTTTCTTTAGCAGATGTGTATTGTTTTGAATTAAATAGGGGCATTTCTGGAATGTTACTTGGTAATTTTAGTTCTAATCCAAAAGGTCTAATTCCTTAACAATGTTTAGGAATCTAGAACAGTTAAAACACAAAAACATTGTAGGAGGTGTCTGTAATTAGAAAAGGTGGTAAATTGACATAACCAGTGTACCTACAGAGGTCTGTGAAATTTATTCTTCAGTTCTTTTCTGCCTCACTCCCTCTCTTCAGATATGTAAATTCTTCTCAATTTGACCATAAGTGGAGATGAATAGTTCACTGATCTAAAGGCAGACATCTAGTTTCTATGAAATGTCTGTAACTTTGTAAAGTACAGATTTATGTGAAAATAGGCTAAATAATTAATTTTGAAGATGATCCAAATTATTGTAAGTAAATAAGTGGTGATTAATAACTTGGGTTTCACTTGGCAGCCGCATATTTAAAAATACCAAAGGCTTAATTACATGCTATATGACTGTGGTTAACACTCCCATAACCCAGATTTTTTATTCTAAATCTTTCTGTCAGATATCTAGTCTAACTTGCCATACCTTGACAGGAATACCATTACCAGTAAATTATCATCCCCTTGTGCTTGAAGACGTCTTGTACTTAAGAATTCGCTAGAAATTTGTTGCCTATATTATATACGTAGATAACCAAAAATAGAAGTGTAGTTAGCTCTTAGTATATTCGATTACCTCCCTTTCCTGTAGAGTAAGAAAGGCTACACTTTTGCTATTAAAGCAATAGATTTTAGTTGATAGTAACTTTGACCTCTAAAATTACTCTGGGGTTTTTTTAGTTGTAATTCTGAGTATGGAACTTTTTAAGCTGATTAACAATATCGATTTCAGTTAATATCAACAGTTCCTTTTATTCTGATTATATTTTGTTTATAAAAGGGAGTTGCCTGTTATCTATCCCATGGTAGATGATATAGTTCTTGGACAGCAGGTTTTTATCTTTTTTCTTTGCAGTCCCAATGACTGGTATATAGTAGATGCTTAGTAAATGCTTCTTGACTATACTGAGCTAATAATTTGTCATCCTGCAAATAGGAAATAGTAGGACATAGTAGAAAGAGTACTATTGCTTAGAGATAGACCTCCTGAATTGAAACCCTAGCTCTGCAATTTATTGAATATGTGGCCTTGGAAAAGTTATTTCAGCATTTTAGCCTTCATTTTTTTCCCAATTGTAAAATAAGGGAGTTGGAATAGATAATTTTCTGGTTCCTTCTAGCTCAAAAGGCCAAGACTCTTTCGATTTCTATCCATTGAAATGAGTTCTGCTTCCAAGACCAACAAAACAAGACTAATCCTTCTGGATTATATTTCTCTCCAGATACTTGCAGATTGCTATCTGATTGGCTAAGGTTTTTGTTTTTTGTTTTTCCTCCAGGCTAAACATCCCCAGTTCTTTCCAACAACTCTTATATGGCATGGTCTTATGTCCTCATGTTCTGGTTGTTCTATAACATGCTCTAGCATTACTTTCCTAAAATTTGGCAGCCAGAAGTACATGCAGCATTCCAGATGTAATCTAGCTAGGGCAGAGTATAAACAGACTGTTACTTCCTGTTCTGGACAGCAGGCTTATAAGGCAGATACTATCACATTAGCTTTTTTATCCCTACCATATCACTTGCATGTATTGAGTCCATTTCATTTTTTTTTATTACCACTAACTCTGTTTAGCACCAGTTTCCATTTTTCCATTCTCCTGTTTGAGACGTGTTATCTTTGACTCATCACTGTTTCTTTTTCTTTTTCTTTTTTTTTATAAGGCAATGGGGTTAAGTGGCTTGCCTAAAAGCCACACAGCTAGGCAATTATTAAGTGTCTGAGGCCGGATTTGAACTCAGGTACTGCTGACTCCAGGGCCTGTGCTCTATCCACTGAGCCACCTAGCAGCCCCCCTCATCACTGTTTCTTACCTCATATGTTATTCATTCTTGTTTTTTACTGTTAATACAAAGCATCTTTCTTAGAATTTCCAAAAGTAAAATTTAGCTAAAACATGGCCCCTATCTTAGCATTTAGAATCCTGTACAAGGTTACTGCTAAAATATTTAAGGGCCTTAGAGATGGTTAAATAAGAGCAATGTGAGGGAAGAAAAGGGATGTTTCCTACAGGAGGTAACAAGTGCAAGACTTTTAAAGGATGGATAAGAATTCAACCGGGGCAAAACTAGCAGGAAGGCATTTAATAAGATACTGGGAGGTGTGGAACAGGGAATAGTACAGTTACATTCAGGGGATAGCAGTTGTAAATATAGTAGTAATCCAGGTCCCCTCCGACATAGAGTTATTTAGTCTCTAAAGCTATAAAGATTTAATATCTTCAATGCCTTATACTGGATTGTAAGTACTAAGATAGCAGGGACCTTGTTTTAGCTAAACTTTACTTTTGAAATTCTAAGAAAGATGCTTCTGAGAGCACTTAGTAAAAATTTGTTAATAATAATAGTGTGAAGTACTGGTGTTAACCTACAATAGGAACAGAGTGACTAATTCAAAAACAAACTTCCCTGTGGATCACTTATTGACTTAGTTTTAAAATGTAATATTGTCTCCTTTATTATAGTTTTAATTTCTGGTATTAAATATTTCTTAATTATATCTAGTTCTCAATTATATCTAGTGTTTTGGGTCTCACTTTGTTTGACACCTCTGGATTTAAAGGACTTAGTATTAACCATTGTGCATTGACATTGTATTACAGTTTAGTCATTCATCTTATAGCTTAATAACAGCTTATTACAATATATTTTTTCACTTAGGGAAAAAAGTACTTTATTACTTAGTGATAATAAGTGATATGGAGTCTGGAGTCAGGATTCCTGACCTGGGTTCAAAACTAGCCTTGGGCATTTCAAACTCAGACTCAGATGCCCAGGCTACTATGTGACCCTGGGCAAGTCAGTTAACCTTGTTTTCCTCAGTTTCCTCATCTGTAAAATGAGCTGGAGAAAGAAATGGCAAACCACTCCAGTATCTTTGCCAAGAAAATCCCAATTGGGGTCATGAAGAGTTGGTCACAACTGAAACGACTTAACAACAAATATGTGATAGGTTCTTTTGTATCTAGGCCCTAAAAATACTATAATTGTGTGCTCTTTTAAATGTCTTTTTTTTAATCATTAAAATGCTAAAAACAAATCAAAGGACATTTTCAGGACTAGAAGTTATTAGGCTTCAAACATGTATTTTTTTTTTTTTTACATATCCAGGTACTCCAGAAAAAGCAAGTAATTGAAACACAGATTTAGTAACTAATTCTATTATAATATTCTTCATATTTGAAGAAAATTACTAAAGGAAATGTAAGAGGAAATTTTAAAAACATTTATCTAGTATATCAATTCTAAATATCTAACAATTTTCAGTATTTTAGTAAATTCTGTTTTGTTTTTGACCCAAATCTTTTATGTTAAAACTAAAGAAAGCCTTAAAGATGAGTTGAAGAAAAAAATGGGTCATAATAACAGTTAGTGCAACCCCTTTTAAACTCTACTGACACAAAGATATTGAAAGTGACAATAGTAGATACTGTATGCTTTATGTATTCAAATGAAAGATTCTTGAATCTCTAAATATACTATCATGTTGCTTCAGTTTATAAGATTTTGTCATTCTATTTTATCCCCACCCAGTTAGTGTCCCAGGTCAGGATAAATTATTTGAAGCTTTTACCTTTTTTTTGTGATAATTTCTTCTAATTTCTTAGTCTGTGTTAGCAGCAAGGAGTTATTTGCAGCACATGTTGCAATTGGTCTCGCAGTGATTCCCCATCCATATCTTGCTTTTCAGTAGCTATTCCTAGTGAATCATTCTTTTGAATCTTACTTTTAAGAGCAGGAAACTGCATAGAAAGTGGTGTAGCCTACATAGTAAAATATTTGAAGAAGTTTGTTAATATCCTATTTATGATAACTACAAATGGATATATAGTACTTTAGCAGTGGTCTGATAAAGCAGAGTACAACAAGATTATTATTTCTCTAGTTCTGGACACAATGCCTCTTCTAACACATCCCAAGATTAAATTAGCTTTTTTTTGGCTGTGCATGTCATACTGTTAACTTTTATTGAGCTAGTAACATTTCAGTAAAATCTGCAGTTATATTTCAGCTGAACTTCTGTTTATATATGTCTCCTGTTTTGTATTTATAAAACTTTTTTTATGGATTGTGAAATGACTTAATTTTTATTCTTTTCAAGATTTTATTTATTTTCAGTTTTACAATCCCCCCCCCCCCCCCGCCCTGCCCAAGGCAGTCTGTTCGTCTTTACGTCATTCCCATGGTATGCATTGATCTAAATTGAATGTGATGAGAGAGAAATTATATCCTTAAAGGGGGGAAAATAAAGTATAAGAAATTAGAAGAATTACATAGTAAGATACTGAGATTTAAAAAAAAAATCAATTAATACATTTATTTTCTTCTTATGCCCTCCCTTCCCCAGAGAAAAAAAGTAAAAAAAAAAAAACACAAAAAAACTTGGAACAAATATGCATATTCAGGCAAAACATGTTGGATATACTCAAAAATGTGTATTTCATTCTACAATTTAGGTCCCTTATCTGCCAGGAAAGTTCTTCAATCTTTCAGAGTTGTTTATATTTTACCTTGTTGTGACTATTGTGTAAATTATTTTGATTTCTAAACACTTTGCTCTGCATCAGTTCATACAAATCTTCCCATGTTCCATATGTCATAATTTGCTTCACAGTATCTAATTTATGAGTATTCCAATAGAGATCCCCCCCTCCTTTTTTTCTTTGATCTTTTTGGGATAAAAGTCTAGGAGCTGGATCACTGGGTCAAAGAAAATGCACAGTTTAGTGACTTTGGGGGCATTCTTCTATATTTATTTCCAGAGTGAGTGAACCCAATCACAGCTCCATCAGCAGTACATCACTATACTTTTTTACTTACAGTCCCACTAACATTCTGTCATTTTTCTTTTTTTAATCTTTGTCAGTCTGATAGATATGAAGTTGGAACCTCAGTCTCCTTAATTTGCATTTCTTTATTTGTGATTTAGGACATTTTTCCCTTATGATTATTGATAGCTTGGATTTCTTCCTTTGAAAACTACTAGTTCATATCCTTTGTACATATTTAAATTGGAAATGGCTCATATTCTTATACATCTTAATCAGTATTTTATATATTTTGGAAGTTAGAACAATTAAAGTCAAATAAAGAATTGTTTTCATTGGACTAAATTCAGACTGTTTTATAGGCTTTAAATTTCTTTTTGGATCCTGATACTGTTATCCATTGTGAATTATCCCTCAACCTTTTTATCCACTGGATCTTTTTGTCAGTGTGGGGTCTCTGGTGAAGAACTTCTATCAAAGGTAGTTCTTCTCTAAGAGGTTAAGTGACTTGCTGAAGATCACACAGCCAGTATGTGTCAGAGGTAGGACTTCAGCCCAGATCTTTCTGTCTCCAAGGTCAACTCTGTCTTCTATGCTATCTACCTTTTTCTATCTTCCATGCCAGTACTGCAGTCAGTTGATAAAATTGCTAAATAGCACATTGTAAAGGACAGATTACTTGGAGTATTCCACAACTCTCTTCAACTTATTAATGACTCTTGGGTGCTAATATTTGGTCAGTTCTGAATTTATCTTACTCTAAAGTTAAGACCTCTAATATTTCAACTTGCATTGGATAGTATGTTAAAGACTAATGATTTCTTGTTATCTTACATCTACTCCATTTTCCTGATGTAAACTCTGTTGAAAGAGGAAATGAGGTTACTTTGGTATATGATTTCCTCTTGATAAAGCCAGAGTTACTCTTCCCCTCTAAATTTTCTTACACTGATCCTTTAGTAATATATTTTAGAAATTTTCCAGAAATTAAGTCAAGCTCACTGTCATGTATTTTGGAAATTCCATTCTTTCCCCTTTTTTTGAAAATCTGAACATTGTTATTGTGACCCATTTTCTGCTTTAAGGGTACTTTTTGCATATAAGTACTTAATGAAGTGACTTGCACATTTTGTATTCTCAAGATATCATCTTACTCTTCACTCTTTTTCTTCTTCCCTCTTCCCTTCCCTCCAATTTGAGATTCAGAAATTATTTTCTCCTGGTATACCAGAAGAAAATGACAGAATTTTGGCATACTTATATAAGGGGGAAAAAGTTTTATTGATATCTTTTGTTTTTTATGTTATTTTGCCCTCTCCCTTCTCAGAGAGCCAGAGAGCATTAGGACAACTGATTGATATATTGATATATTGACAAAGTTTCAAAACTTGTGCGATGTGTAATCCCCTATGGACCCTCTCACCTTCATGAAAGATTGTGTTGGAGTTGTTCTCTCATATCTTTTCTTTTGAGTTATATTTGGGGCAAACTACTTTAAAAAATGTTACTCAATTGTGTAATACTTTTTGAATTTACTAGACTATTTGGTATCCTGACCCCATGATATATTCAGGGTCTGAATTATTTACTTTCCTTTGAATCATTAATCATCTTGCTTTCCTTTTTTCCTATGACAGCAGATCATATTTTTTGGTGAAACTTTTCTTGAATTATGCTTAATGTTAAAATATAACCCATTGCCAAGTTCAGCAGGCAAAAATAAATACAACTTGGGTCCAAGCAAATGATTTACAAGAATTAAATCCTTTATGTTTTTTGCTATATGTATGATTTATGGAGGAAATCCAGATGTGTCCCAGGGGTTTACCCCTGGTTGAAGGGAATTCCCCTATTGTTTTCCATTTATATTTATTTTCCCCTGCCTTTTAAGGGTCTTCTCCACCCTCTACTATCTTCCTTTAAAAATGAGGCAGTTATTACATAGCCACATGACTTTGGGAGGGGGTAAGTATGTTGATTCTTTTTCCCTTGACATAACTTATTTTTTTTTTTAGAACTATCTGCTTTTACACATAGAATAATCTTTTAAGTGGTTCTTGATTGCAAAATTTTTTGGTCAGTAGACCTATTTAAGGAAAAAAAAAGGAGAAAAGACCTTTTGGGCTACTTCATTTTTTTCATCTTGAAAAGATAAGGAATCTCTGAAGAAGAAGCATCAGGATGCTCTGAGGAGGAAGAAGAATCTACATGTCCTCCATGGAATGAGATGTGAATCCCCAGGTACTGGCAGGTGAGAGATCATCCAGTAAAAGTCAATGGAAGAAGAGAAGTAGTTGATGACTCCTCAGTGAGGGATTCTGAGAAAACCAATTTGTTGACCTGATAACAACTCCCAAAGTTTGATGTCTTCTGGGAATGTAACCGGGATGTGTCAGAGAACCTCTAAAAACCTCTCAAATTTGATGGCTGCTACTTGTTTCTTTGATTTCACATGGGCACAAATGAAACTGCCAGAAGGAATTAGGTAACATTGCTAAGGATCATGAAGTCTTGAGCAAGAAACTGAAGACCTTAGGAGCACAGGTAGTTTGAAAAAATTATTCCTGCCAATTGAAAACAAGAAGAGAAAGACCTGTTTGGTAAATGAATAATTGATTGGGATTATCACACACCAAAAAAAAAAGTGGTTAGATGTCTAAATGGAATTTGGATTTTTGAATATGGTTTAGAATGTAAGAATAAAAAGTTTCTGGCCACCTAACAAGAGCTAGACTGAGAATTTATTTCTCAATCTTAAAAATCTTAGCAAAAGGTGTTCAAAATGGAAAGGGGCGGGGCAGCTAGGTGGCACAGTGGATAGAGCACCGGCCCTGGATTCAGGTGTACCTGAGTTCAAATCCGGCCTCAGACACTTAATAATTACCTAGCTGTGTGGCCTTGGGCAAGCCACTTAACCCCATTGCCAAGCCACTTAACCCCATTGCCTTGCAAAAACAAAAGCGAAACAGTAACAAAATGGAAAGGGGAAAGAGAACTATAAGGTCCAGCTAGATACCATTCAGAATAGTTATAGCATAGAAAAAGTAAGGACAAAATCCAAGGGGTAAAAATCATTTTCCACCTCTCCTTGTATTCTAATCATCATCTAATCATCCATTCCATTATCCATATCCATGTTCTCTGGTCTCCCATTTCATTGTGACTCAAAATTGACAGGCATAGCTTACATATTGGATGACAGTATCCAGAAAAGGTCTTGATAGGCCAGAACATTGGGTTGAATCTAATAAGATATAGTTTAATAAAGAAAAATGAAAAGCTTGAAAAATATTGATATAATACTGTAAAGCAACCTCTAAAGCTGGGTTTTAAGTCTTGCTTCTCATATCAGGTTGTATGCCCCTAGACAGGTATTTTAACTTCTTGATACCCTAGGCAATTCTCTTAAGAATATAAATTGTAGGGGCGGCTAGGTGGTGTAGTGGATAGAGCACTGGCCTTGGAGTCAGGAGTACCTGAGTTCAAATCTGGCCTCAGGCACTTAATAATTACCTAGCCATGTGGCCTTGGGCAAGCCACTTAACCCCATTGCCTTGCCAAAAAAAAAAAACACAAAAAACCTAAAACAAAAAAAATATAAATTGTAGTGGGGGCGGCTAGGTGGTGTAGTAGATAAAGCACCGGCCTTGGAGTCAGGAGTACCTGGGTTCAAATCTGGTCTCAGACACTTAATAATTACCTAGCTGTGTGGCCTTGGGCAAGCCACTTAACCCCCAGTTGCCTTGCAAAAACCTTTAAAGAAAAAGAATATAAATTGTAGAATATAATAAATTACTGATATTCAATATTAGAAGAAAGTTTTTGATCAGCAGAGTTTTTCTCCAGTGAAATCAGGAGGGTCTGGATCCTCTCCTTGCCACACCCTTCCCTGTCCATGCCCCTCCAAGTAAAATATTATACTCAGGTTAAGAAATTCAGTTCCACAAGATTAGGATGAATCAGGTTATGATTAAATGGCAGTTTGTCTGAAAACGATCTAGGAGTTTTAGTGCCTTGCAAACATGAGACCAAGTTGTGACTTGGCAGCCTAGAAAGCCAGTAGAATATTGGGCTATGCTGTAATCACATCGCATATGGGGTGTTATATTTAGTTTTTTATATCACTTTTTTAGTAAGGACATTGATAACCTGGAGAGGGCATATACACAGGACCTCGAGACCATATGTGGATTGGTTGAAGGATTTGACCATGTAATTTATTGGAAAGAAGACTAATTCTAGAATTAGGACCTGGGTTCAAATTCTGTGAAGCTGGCTGCCTATGTGACTGAATAAGTCATTTATCTTTCCAAGGGTCTCAATTTTCTGAATTACAAGTCGAGGAGGTTGAATTAGATGGCCTCCATGATTCCTGGTAGCTCTATCTCTGGTTGTTGTTTTGGGCCTAAGAAAGGTAGCAACAGGTGTAATGGATAGAAGTTGCAAAGAAGAAAAATAATAGTAATCAGATGCAAACTACAGGGTGATTTTTATTTTATTTTCCGCTCCCCTTTCTCCCCTTGTTTTGTCCCATTCCTTCCTCTCTTCTCTCAATTTGGGGGAGTGGGAGGGAGAGGTTAGCAATACAAAAAAAAAAGTTATTGAAGCATATTTTTTAAATGTACTGAAGAGAACAGAAGGAACGCCAAATGGAAATACAGACAAGCAGGACAGTTTTCAGAGTTAAATATTAAATTTATTCTTTAATAAAAGGAAAAGCAAGTTCTTCATAGAAATAATTCTCATGTACAGTTCTCCCCCCCCATCTCCTACTCTGTATTTCAAAATGCTCATTTTATTTGGTGTTTCCTTAAATTCAGAATAAAGAAAAAAGAATAAGAGCAACCTAAACTAATATGTAATGTGGATAGATGTTTTATATTGAGTAAAGAAAATATAGGGTCTGAGAAGGAAATGAGCTATAGACTATATTTGGTTTTAAAAAGGATGCTGGGGCAGCTAGGTGGATAGAGCTCTGGCCCTGGAATCAGGAGGACCTGAGTTCAAATCCAGCCTCAGACACGTAATAATTACCTAGTTGTGTGACCTTGGGCAAGTCACTTAACACCATTGCCTTGCAAAACAAAAACACCAAAAACAAAACAAAAGGGACGTTGGATTTTTTTTATCAGTAAATGATTTCTTGAGGCTACTAGGATATCAAGGACCAAGGGGGGGGGACCGAAGACCCAAAAGGATGCTCAAGATTAAGATTTAAAGGAATGGTTTGGGATGGTTCTGGGAGGCTGAGAATCTCCTGATGATATTTGAAAGAACTCTAGAAAATATTACTAGAAATTCCCTCTTTTCACACTGGCTATCTCATTTACCCATGAAGGTTGTAAAATATTATTTTAAAATATCTATCAACTCTGAGTTGACAATTTATGCACACTTTTTTCCAAATTACCTATTGAAACATATTTTTAAAATGTATCAATTTAAATTACCTGCTCAAAAAACAATATGTCACGACCTTTGAGGACTACAGCTGGTGATTTTGTTGTACCATTAAAAATTTTTTTTGGTATTATACATAATCTTCCTTGATAAACCTTTTAGTGGAAATGATTTTGAAAGGAGAGTGTAAAATTTGGATTGCTTTCTAAAGATTACACAGGACTGAAGAAACATTTGACATATTTTTCTCAATAGGATGAAGCGAGGTGGGAAAGAGAGTGAGGTAACCAAAACTTCTTCAGAGGACAGTAGAGAAGACTCCAAGAAACCGAGGACTACCAGTGAGAATTTGCAAACATGTGATTGGGGTAATCTTCTTCAGGACATTATTCTACAAATATTTAAATATTTACCCCTTCTTGATCGGGCTCATGCATCACAAGTTTGTCGAAACTGGAATCAGGTATTTCATATGCCTGACTTGTGGAGGTGTTTTGAGTTTGAACTTAACCAACCAGCTACATCTTATTTGAAAGCTACACATCCAGAACTGATAAAGCAGATTATTAAAAAACATTCAAACCATCTACAGTATGTCAGTTTCAAGGTAATATAGTTTAAATTGTTACTATTGAAAATAGTGAACTTTATTTGGTAGATGGTAGATTAGGAGTAGAAAAATAATGGGGAGATGAAAAATTATTCTATAGATTCTGTTATAGTTAATTCCTGGAAACACTTGGGAAAATATTTCCTTAATATTTGTGGCAGTTATTATCACTGAAAGTGGCTATGATTGATTGAATAAAAAAGGAAATGCTCACAAGCTTTTAATTTTGTATATATAGATGTCTTGATAGGGATAGGCATGAAATATATTGAAGTATATTTTTCTTTGCTTTTTATAATAGTATTTAAATTGATCTAGATTGGTTTTTCAAACTTTTAGTAGCAGTGGAATCCTTCACTTTAAACAAGACTTTGGTACCTTTATAGTAAAATATTTTAAAATTATTTCTGAATGCCTAGTCTCAATGGTACCAATAATAAAAGGCTATTTGATTTTTATTTAAAAAAATTGAGTTTTAGAGTTGCATCAATCTACTTAGAAGAATAAACTTCAGAAGAACTCTTTTAATTTCTTCCAAACTTTTGATTTTTAATTAAAAATTTGATGGGGAAAAAAAAACCAATGAATTTGAATCGGCAGATCTTGTTTTGAGTCCTAGGTATTTGACTTTGGGCAATAGTTGAGAAATAATTTCCTCATTTATAAAATGGAAAAGATGATTATATTTAAGCTATCTTTCTTAAAGTGTAAAGTGAGGAAAGTACTTTAAAAAACCATAAAGCCTTGTGTCATTTGAGCTATTACTGTTGTCATCTGAAAAGCAGAGTTTTTAAGAATACTGGTTATTTTTCTAGATACTGACAGCTGCTAAAAGTGCAGATACCTGTAAAGTCTTAAGATTCCTTTCCCAGTTCTCTCATAAGCCCCCAAATCAAGTAAATAGGAAAAGTAGTCAAAGGAAAAAGGAAGGAGCAATAAAAATGGATGATGGAATGGGATTTGGGGAACCAAAAAAAAAAAAGGATAGTAGTGACCTCTCTGGATTCTTGTGAGAGAAGTGAGATGCTTCAGAATAAAGAATGAGAAGTGGGGGCAAGAAAATTGACTGGAAAGGGTAATCCTCCAGACTTGTCTTATTTTATTTAACAGAGGCCTTGGAAGCTCCTTCTCCAACTTCTTGCCTTTTCCCTCATCTCTTCAGAAACTCCAAAATTGTATTGACAGAAGTTTTGGGGAAGCGTAGATCTAAGGACAAGAGGCAGTGGCTGGAGCACTCTCATTGTTGCTCCTATTACCCTAGATGACCCAGGTCCTGGATGTTCTGTCTTGCAAAGACTGGTTTCATCCAATTCCTTACTTATGACTTATGCCCAGTATCCTTGGAACTACCTGTATCCCTGGGTCCTTTAATCTGATGGTGAAAGTGCCTTTAGTACTGTAAATAGTTCTTTGTTTTTAAGTTGATTTATTTTTAATAAGACTGTCACTGGAAGAAAGCAAGCACAGCTATAGACTTTTTGTGGGAAGCTGCTACATTTTTCTCCAAATCCCAGCTTACTTTGGATGCTTTTGACTACACATTGTTTTCTCCACTAGAAATGGTCACAATGAGACTGGTGTTTTAGCAGCTGTTTTCTGAGATCAGTCTCCATGATCAATTTGCTTGGAGATCCTATACTATCCAGGGATAGTATGAGTACAGATTTAGTAATTCCTAACTTTTTATGTCACCTTGATTTTCTCAGAAAATATTGATTTAATTTCAGTTCCATGGTAACCCCCAAAATTTATACCATAGAAAGGCATGACAATGTTTAGATATATTTAAATATATATTCAGAACAAACTGCTTTCAAAGTCAGTATCCATTTTCTGTTGTTGCTGTTTTATTAGTTTATGTAACATAAAGCTAAATTCAATGTTGAACTGTTTAACCATAAAGAATGTCTCAACATTCTGAGAAACTAATAGATTTTTGGTTTTTTTGTGAGTCAGTTGAGGTTAATTGACCTGTCCAGGATCACATAACTATTAAGTGTCATGTGTCTGAGTCTGGATTTGAACTCGGATCCTCCTGGCTCCAAGGCTGGTGTTCTAACCACTGTGCCACTCAGCTGCCCCTGAAATTAATTTTTACAGTTGCTCTTTTAATATTTTAGTGGATTTTTTCAAATCTCAAATTTTATATATGGACAGAAAGTTCTAAGAACAGAGTCTTAAGTCCTTAAAGTGTATTGTTCCAAAATTTTAATCATATTTACTTCTTTTGCAAATGTAAAGAACTTTACTAATATAATTATTTCCTTTAGGTGGACAGCAGCAAGGAATCAGCTGAAGCAGCTTGTGATATTTTGTCTCAACTTGTAAATTGTTCTTTAAAAACACTTGGACTTATTTCTACTGCTCGACCTAGCTTTATGGATTTACCAAAGGTAACTATTTTATCTTTTTTGATTTTTGCAAGGCAGTGGGATTAAATGGTTGCCCAAGATCACATAACTAGGTAATTATTAAGTGTCTGGGGTCACATTTGAACTCAGGTCCTCCTGACTCCAGGGCCAGTGCTCTGTCCACCGCGCCACTTAGCTGCCCTGCTATTTTTCCTTTTTAGGCTATTGATAGAAAATTCAAGTGCCTGAGGAATGATTTGAACTCAAGTCCTCCTCACTTCAGGACCAGAGCTCTATCCGCTGTGCCACCTAACTGCCTTATTCATTACTTTTCAATTAGTAATGATGTTAGACTTTGTGATAGCTATTTGAAAAATTCCTTTTTTTTTTTTTTGCCATGGTCTTCTGGTTTTTCTGGAAGGTTGCGGTAGGGCTTTATTCTAATTTTCAAGTCAAATAAGAAAAAGTATGAAAATAGAGGGTATGAATGAGATAAGTGACTAGAATAAATAGGTTTGGAGACAATTAAAGGAAAGCAGTGATGTAGCTATAAACTTAGTGGGGAAATGTGACAGAGGTCAGTGTTTTTCTGAGTCACATTGTAAACATGTAATGATAGTTAATTATTCTGTGACAAATGGAGGAATGAGGTTAGAGAACCAGAATCATTATATGACTTTCTATAGGTTAAAGGCTTGCCTTCTTGATTCCTCACTCTGAAAGTAAAGGTGGGGGAAGGAGAACTGATGATAATCTTGAGGGTAAGTGACTTCATAGAGATATGTCAGGCATAGTTATAGGAGAGTTATAGGAGAACATTTTTCATAGTGGGTTTTTTTTGAAAGATCCAAAAGTTTAGAGAACTCATTCCAGAACTGGGATGCCCTTAAGAACAAAATTTGAGAGGAAATATCTAAAGATATTAATTTTGATGTATAAGAAAACTTATTGACCACCTTGGATTAGATTAAAAGAGAAGATTGTTCTAATAAATTGGTAGTCTGTTAGTAGACCACTGAATCAGGAATGACTTTTATATCAGTAACGAGTCATTTCCTTTAAAAAGAAAAATCAGTTTAATCTTCTAATGTTACTTGGTGCTTGTCATGTCCCATAATTTCTTTTCTCAAATAAAGCTGTTCATTCACTAGAACCAGTGTTGAGTCACAGGCTACATTATTTTATTTTCATGATAATTTTTTTTACCATATTTATCATGAGCCCAGCAATGTGCAAATGATGTTAAATTGGTATTATTTTTGGTGCATGTTAAAAGCAACTTTTACAGTTTTTATTCACCTCCACAAGAGGAATCTGTGACCTGTCCTTCCATTCAGCTACAATATAAGTATGGGTAGGTGGTACAGTGAATGGTGCCAGGTTTGGAGTCAGGAAAACCCAAGTTCAAATCTAGCCTTAGTCACTAGCTATATGACCCTACTATCTTTGCTAAGAAAACCTGAGAGGGGATCATGAAAAGTCAGACATGGCATGAAAACAACAGCAACAAATCCTTTGATTCTTTTATAGAAAGAATACTAACATTGATGCAATTCAGTTTTTCCTGTAGAGATTCTACTGGTTAGTTATTGGACAAGGATCTCATATTTAAAGTTATCAAAAAAGCAAGCTAAAATTCATTGATAAACTAGCTGTCTTCCTTTCTACCTCCCCCTTTGCCCCTGTCGATGCACCATTTTTTAAATTGTAATTTTCTCTATTTCATAAGTTGCCCTGGCTAAAGAACTCACCACCTAATATCTGACCCTCTGCTAATGAGACTTTTCATACTTAGGCTGGTCAGTTCTCAGAGATGAGATTTGTTTTGATGTCAAGACTATCTGTAGTCCCAGCCTTGTAGAACCTAGCAGAACTTACCTTCCACTGGTATGGTCTTTGAGAACTCCATAACATTATGAGATATTGGGAGAAAAATTTGTAGAGGATTAAAATTAGAACATATAGAAGGAATAAAAATGAGGGGAAAGATATGGTCTGCAATTGAAACAACTCAATTTAGACTCATTCAGATTGTTATAGATAATGAAAAGAAAAAAAAAGAACTAAAAAGACGCTATAATAAGTTTATATAGAAGTTTAACAAGTATGTTCCGATAGGGAGATCACCAGAGTTTAGAAAATGCTGTAAAAATTAAACATTTCATAAAGTAGAGAAAGATAAGGGTAATGCTAGTTAAGAATATAAATTTGTGTATAGGGGACAATGGAAAATTATGAAAGCGGTATTAACTCATAAAACAGAGATCCAGTGGATGGTAAAAGCAGTTTAATGAAAACTTTTATCAAGAGAGCCAAATCACCAAAGTTTATCCCAAGGTATGAAAATGGAAGAAGGACAGTAAACAGAAGAAACATGTTTCCATTGAAAGTGTCTGCAGAGATTTTCATAGTCAATTTTGCCATCAAGGATAGTCCAGGGTGACTACCATACTTGGATTCTGGTTTTTTTTTTTAAATTTATTTATTTAAGGGGTGGCTATGTGCCACAGTGGATAGAGCACCTGTCCTGGAGTCAAGAGAACTGGAGTTCAAATCTGACCTCAGATGATAATTGCAAGCCACTTAACCCCATTGCCTTGCAAAAACTTTAAAAAAAATTATTTATTTAAGGTAATGGGGTTAAGTGACTTGCCCAAGGCCACACAGCTAGGCAATTATCATCTGAGGTCAGATTTGAACTCCAGTTCTCTTGACTCCAGGACAGGTGCTCTATCTACTGTGCCACATAGCTGCCCTGCACACTGGAATTCAAGTCACAGTTCCATATGCTTATCTAAGGAGGTAGAAATGGCACAGAAGAACACAAAAATGGGAAAAGTATATGGATTAGATAGCTATGTTGGAAGAGAGTACCATTGTGAGATGCCTAGGGATTGATTCCTAAGACACTTTAAGGAACAAAGGAAGATACTACAGGCAAGGAAAAAAATCTCAGATTTCACTGGTACAGGAAATCGTTAACTGGACAGAGTATCAGCAACTAATTAGCCTTTAGGCCTGATCCTAGTACTATTGATTGGTATTGAGATATTTTTTTTAGTGGGGGTGTTAGAGGAAAAAAGGATTTTTTTTTACAAGTGGTATCTGTAGTTGACTAGATACTGTCATACCATTGACAAAGAAAATTAAAGTCCTATTGTACTTATTATATGTAATCAATAAGACAATTCTCACAGAGAATTTGAGAGTTGGAAGGGACCTCAGTGACCATGGAGTCTTAACACCTATGTTAAAGGAAATCTTATGAAAACATTGTTGTTAGTTGTTTGTCCTTTGTTCTTGAAAAAGGTCATGACATCAGAGAGGTGATACCAAATCCAGTATGAACTGGATGTGAGTGAGGGGGTGCTGTACTAAAGTCACCAGCCTCACTTTCTCTTCTGGAGCCATCTGGGTCCAATGGTCAGATCTGAATCAGAATAACGGAGATTACCCTGGATATGAGGCAACTAGGGTTAAGTGACTTGTCCAGGGGTCACTCAGCTAGCAATGTCAGGTATCTGAAGCTAGATTTGAACTTGGGTCCTCCTGACTTCAGGGTAATGCTGTATACACTGCACTACCTGACTAGGTAGTTCAGTGGAATAGAATATTGGTCCTAGAATCAGGAAGATCTAAGTTCAAATCCACCTCCAGACATTAGATGTGTGATGCTGGATAATTCATGAAAAGTACTTGACAAGCAGTCTAAACTTTACTTGAAGTTCTTCAAGGAAAGGGAATCCACTGCTTTTAAAGGTAGCCCATTCCATTTTTGCCTAGCTCTAATAGTTAGGGATTTTTTTTTTCTTATCAAATACTCAAATGAACCTATGATCTTGTTGATTCAGTTTTCCTTCAGTAATGCAGATTGAAACCCATCTATACCTGTGTATCTGTATGACTCTGATTGATGTTTTCTCAGAGATAATAGTAACAATAGAAACAATAGAGATAATAGTAAATAGTAATAGAGATAATAGTAATAATTTTTACAATTTTTTCCCTTTTTCTTCTTGTTTGTAATCCTCAAATACTTTCTCCTAGTAATCCTCAATACTTTTTCCTAATATCTGTAAGGTGCCAGTAGGGCACTATGACCCTGTCTACTTGTCATCCCTCACTCTTGCCATATCACCAGTCCATCTTCTCTTTTTGTCAGATGTTTCTTTGATGACATCCTTTGTGCCTATATTTTTTCTTTTTTTAAATTTCTTGTTATATGTTATAGCCTGTCACATCTACCATGCACTTTTCCATGGTTCTATGTATGATGCTTATTTATAGTTTATCAGAATTTATGGTGGTCTAAGTATATTGTAGCAAATACACAGCTTACTGCCATATAGCAACCTTAGTAAAACTTTGTATTTTAAAAGATAAGTATTTGCTGATATGAGAAACTTGGGGTCAGTAAAAGTAGTTCATCTTTTACTCTTCTTCATTTTCAACTTTGAGACCTGCTTACTGACTGAAATACCTTTAATGTTTTGTACTACTGTGTTTTTTTTTCTCTAATCAACAAACATGATATTTTTTATTCTCTGCATCTTTCAGTCAATTTTGCCATGGTATAGATTTAGTCAGTTGTGGAATATTGTTTTAGAAAGTCTGCTTATTCCTTTCTAATATTCTCATGGAGAAGGTTTGTAATTGTTGTATAGATTACCCTCATAAAGATTTTGTATAGATGGTGGAACAGGTTGGTAGTAGCTGATTGTTTTCTCATTTTTGTTTTGGAACCAGTCTAAGGTTTTGGGTTTTTTTTCCTGCACCTTTGATCATTTCCTCTCCTTTAAATACTGTATTAGTTGGGATCTTAGTAAAATAGTCCTCCAATACTCAGACAGTTATATCATTTTCAGCATAGATATGCTCTGTATCAAAGATTCTTAACTTTTAAAATCTCATAGATTCCTTTGGCAGTATAGTGAATTCTATGAACAAAATATTTTTAAAAGCATAGGATAAAATACTTAAGATTACAAAGGAAACTATACTGAAATGTATTTATCAAAATGTTAAAAGAAAGCTATCCATGGATCCACCAGCTTAAGAATTCCTGTATCTACTTGATTCATTCTAGTCACTTTTCCCATCCTTGTTCTCTTCTACTTCCTCTTTTAAGAGTACCTTTAATGATTGTGATGCTGTGGTCGAATTCTGTGGTTCCATTATCTAATTGTGATGTGATAGAGATAATAGTAACAACTTTTATAATTTTTCCCTTTTTCTTTTGTTTGTAATCCTCAATTTTCATCCCTGAATGCCTTTGGGAAGACTCTGCTTAGAAGAATGTTTTGCCACACCTTTATCAGATTTGGTTTTACCCTCCATTAAATTTCTCTCTGTTTTGTGCAATGTTTATAGTCAAAGGATATGAATAGAGTAATACTCAAAAGAAATCCAATTTTTCTGTAGCTACACAAAAAAATGCTTCATAGCATGAATAATAGAGGAACTTAAAGTTAATCAATTCTGATCTTTTTTGGCAAAGATAAGAAAAAGAAAAGTGACAAATGTCAGGGCAGTAGGAAAGAGGCAAATTGTTGCATTGTTGCAGGAACTGTGATTTGGTCTAGCTGTTCTGGGACAAAAAAAGTTACTAAATTGTGTATACCCTTTAATCTAGTGTTACCTCTAATAGGCCTAAGCCCCAAGATCTAAGAGGACAATATCTTTTATTTATAAAAAAAGATTTATGGCAACTCTTTTGTGGTGGATAAGAACTGGAAACTAAGGAGATACCCGTAAGTGATGTCTGAACACATTATGGCATATAAATATAAGAAATAATAAAAAAAAATATAATAATGAAAAAAAGCTGATATTCTGGGCTGGACCTGACAGACTCTACTAGCAGTTTATTTTTGATATAAGAATAAAATGAGACACAAAGTCATTTGACAGTTAACAAAGATTTACTTTTCACTTGCTCAGAAAGAATATTTGACAAGGATAGGCATGGGAATACTTGATTCAGCTAAGCAAGCCTATATTACCTATCATGATCCACCAACCAAACCTCTTAAGAACTCTCACCTCTCATTTCTTTGTAATTTCTTTTCTGCTCAGTTAATGAGGAAGGTGTGGTGTCTACAAAATATTTCAGCACCTTTTGAGGAAAAACTAGTCTTTTACATGTGTGGAGGAGGGGATTGAAATTTTGTGCTTACCACACCTGGGAACCATTTTTGATCACAACATTGTAAAAATCAATAATTTTCAAAAACTTTAAAATTCTTATCAATGCAGTGATTAACTTTGATTACAGAGGACCAAATATTGATGAGTGCTGCCCATCTCTTGACAGAGAAGTCATGGTCTAAATCTGCAAAATGAGACTTTTGGGGGGACATATTCAGTAGGGGCTCTTTTTTTTGCTTATTTGCTTGACTACTTATATTAGTAAACAGGAGTTTGGTGGTTTTTTTTGTTTTTTTTTTTTTACTTTTTGAGAGGGAGTCAAGGGCTATAAGGGACAAAGTATGTAAGGGCATATATCATCAGTCTGTGTTCTTTGGCTTCCATCTTCTGAATTTTACTCCTTGTCATGGAATCTTTTGGGTGCATATATTTTGTTGGCCACAATTGACTCTGTCTACAGTAGCTAATCCAGATTTATTTCCATGTCCAACAAATACTTGTGTGGCTGTTCATAAAAAAAAATTTAAAAAAAGAAGTTAGTTAACTGTCTTCATGGTCAAAATAGATTTTAAATTTTAATCTCAGAACTGTAAGTAACCTCATCATGCAGTCTGATTTGTTCCTGAACAAATGAAAATGAGCTCAGTAGTAATCTCTTAAATTCTTGTTCAGCTTTGAGTGATAATCAGTGATATAGAGCTCATTTTCTCCTGAGGTGCCCTCCTTTCCACTTTTTAGATAGTTTTTTTTTTTTGCTTTTATTTTTCCAATTACATGTAATGGTGGTTTTCAACAATTATTTTGATTTTACATTTTTCTCCCTCCTTCCCTTCCTGACAGAAAGAAGTGTTATATATGGACACTACAACTATAACCATGCTAAACATATATCCAAATTCAACATGTTGTAAGAGAAGAATCACATCCAAACAGAAGGAAAAAAAGAATTTAAGAAAGAATTGTTGTCATAAGATAACTTTTTTTTTTAATTTAAGATATTAAACTTTGGTCTGCATTTAAACTTCAAGTACCTTCTCTGGATATGAATGTTATTCTCCATCATAGGTCTTTTAGTATTGTACTGCAGAAATTATTAAGTCCATCATAGTTGAGCATCACCCCATGTTGCCATTAAGTGTGCATAATGTTCTGGTTCTGCTGTCTTCATTCAGCATCAGTTCATACAAGTCTTTCCAAGCTATTCTGAAGTCCCATCCTTCATTTCTTACAGAACAAGTGTTTCATCACATTCATATATCACAGTTTGTTCAGCCATTCCCCAATTGATGGATATCTCTTAAATTTCCAATTCTTTGCCATGACTAAATATTTTTGTATGTATGGGTTTTTGTCCTTTTTCTTGATCTTTTTGAAATACAGTGGTTTTAGATAGCTATAGTTTTTAGGAAACAATATAGAAATTAATTTTACCATGCTTCATTAATGATTTTTTTTAAAAAGTTAAATGATGATCTAATTTTTTTCTCTATAGTCTCATTTTATCTCTGCACTGACTGTTGTATTTGTAAACTCCAAATCACTGTCGTCACTTAAGATTGATGATACACCTGTAGATGATCCGTCCCTCAAGGTACTAGTGGCTAACAACAGTGATACACTCAAATTGTTAAAAATGAGCAGTTGTCCTCATGTCTCTCCAGCAGGTATGTTGTATTGTATTTGCTCATTATAGTTTGAACAAAAGTTGTGTGATAATATTAAATCAATAAATTACAAAACTGTACCTTTTTTGAGCATGGCAGATAAACTTGCTCTTGAATATGAGTCTTTCAAATATATAAAGGCTACTTTTCTCTTTTTAATCTTTTTTTTATACTAAGTATTACAAATTCATTTAGTCATTCTTTATGAGATGATTTCTATCAATATCCTTTCTCTCTGATGCCTAGAATGGAACACAGTATTCTAGGTGTGGACAGGTGCATTATAGAAGGCCCTTTCCTGTGATCTATGCATTGTAGTTGAATTTTTAAGTGCTATTTTACACTGCTGGAGAGTCAGTATGCTATCACTTATAGAGGAGTCGTCCTCGTAGTCAGAAAGACCTGGGTACAAATTCCATTTCTGATACATGTTGGCTGTGTGAAATCCTGTGTAAATCTCTTAACCTGGAGCCCCAAGGAGCTCCCTCAAACTAAAACTGTAGAGCAGGAGCCTCTCCAAATTGAAAGATGGAGCCTGCTAATCAGAAGTTGGTTTTCATTAATGAAATCACAGGTCTGTTACTGAGAAAAGGTTAACTATCAACTTATAACTACTTTCCCACATCTGCAACCTCTTTGAAATACATGTTTATAAGAGAGACCCTTGATGAAGCTATGAAAAAGGAATAGAAGGCTTTAACAAATAGTATTATACACCAGGGCTATTCAACCTTACTTTTCAAAGTTTTTATTACAACAATAGACAATATATTTTGATTTCTCATTCTATTGAGAGCTCTGTTCTTAGCTTGGCTTCTTCCTCTACTAAAGCATTCAGTAAACCCACAAGGGGCTACATAAAATCACACTTCGGGCTACAAGCAGCTCACAGGCTGCATTTTGGACAGCCCTGTTCTATACTCTGCTAATCAGGGTACATCTTCAATATTGTGGTCAATTCTGGCTATTACATATTAAAGGATATTGAAAATAGACTTTTGCTAGTCAAAATAATTCACTTAATCAAAAATCAGATTTGCAACATAAAGCTGCAATATCTATGGCTGTTTATTTGGTAGGGTATTTCCCTTGAGGTGAAGTCGGGTGCTATTTCAGCTGGGGGCCCATAGTTAAAAAGGAACATCAATAAGAAATCCAGATGAGTAGTAGTAGTATTCTTTTTCAAGCATTCTTCTGATTAGATTAAATCTAGTGTGGCACCATGCTAGAAAAAGGTACTAATGTGAGAAAGTTTCCCAATCAGAAAATTTCATGAAGACACACAAAAGGTTTTTTTGATTTTACTAAAGAGGTTCTAACTCATACCTATGCTTATTTGATCTTCAGATTCCAAATTTGGACTAACAAATGAAGTTTATGGTTAGTTTTCCTATTACCTTCTTCCCCCACCTAAAGGAACTGAAAAGAAAAAATAATCAGTTTATATTTCCTAATAATTTAGCACATCCTCACAAGACTATCCTTTTAGCCCATAATTAGTCTATTAATCATAAGTATTACATTATTACAATTAGCAAAATATCTGTGTTTCTAACAGCAATTAGTAAAATAAACTTCCATTTTTATTATACCTTGCTGGTCCCATAAAATTGACCTTGCAAATTGTAAACCTATTGTCTCCAGGGCTGGTGCTTTATCCACTGCCCCATCTAGCCGCCCCCACCCTATTGTCACCAAGGCAGATTTTAGTGCCTATTCCTTATGGTTGTGGTTATAAAACTTTAAAGAATCTGTCAGTATACCTTGAAAAATATTTATATTTAAGGAAAATTAGTGCCAAATCACACTGGACTCCATTCTTACCTTACATTTAAGTGCTTTTTTCTGATTTCTAACCACCTTTATTTGTGAAACCAGTGCCCGTAACTATTATTTTTCAGGCATGTTTGACTTTTTTGTGACTGCATTCAGGGGTTTCTTGGCAAAGATAATGGAGTGCTTGCTATATTTCTTTCTCCAGCTCAATTTGCAAATGAGGAAACTGAGGCATATAAGGTTAATTGATTTGTCTAGACTTTTCACAGCTCCTAAGTGGATGAGACTAGATTTGAATTCAGGTCCTTTTGACTCAGGGGCCTGTACTCTATTCACTGCACCATTTAGCTGCAGTAGTTACAGTATAGAGAGGATATTATAGGAAATTTCTCATCAACTTCTATTTAAATTTGGAATTCTAAATATTGAATATATTTACAATGAAATTTGGGGATTTTTTTCTCTAAGTCTGAAATTAGGTTGTAATTTGAAGCTAAGTAAATATAAGCAGATAAGTAGTCTAACTGGTCAGCTTTCAAAGTAATTACTAAAAATTTATTAGTAAGATGTTTAGACATTGTTTACATTGCTATTGCTATTATTGATAAATCATGGTTTGCAAATAGCACTCTTAAAAATAGATTTTGAGAATTTTTTTACATTGTCTGTATTCCCCTCTTTTTCTCCCCTTTCCATAGAATCCTCACTTAAAAATAAACTGAACACAAAAAAATGATCTGAAGCTTTGTCTTATACCCTCTGGATTCCCAACTCTACAAAGGAGATCTTATATTTTTTTTTTTGAGGGGCTAGGGTTCTTTATGATTTCACAACCTTTTTCCAATTTTTTAGTGGTTCTTGTCATGTACTTGGTGTGTATTGTTGTATATATGTCCTTTCCATGTACCTTGTGTATTTCTAGAAAGATAGTTTTCCTGGTTCTGCTTGCATCATTTTTCTGTTTCTCTTCATTCATGTTTGTCATTTCTTACAGTACATAATATTCCATTACATTTATGTGCCACAGTTTGTTTCGCTATTCCCCACCTCATGGATACCTATCTTGTTTCTAATTCTTTGCTATCACAAAAAGCTAATCTATTTCAGTGTATGACAGTCTTTTTTTTTTTGTCATGGGATATATACAAATAGCATTTTAAAGTTTAGACAATACTTTATATATGCTATCACCTTTGTTCCTGGTAACCACCCTGTTGTAGGGAGATAGTGCAAATATTTAGTCCCAATTTGCACATTAGAAAACTCAAGGTCACTTTAATTAAAGAAGTTAAAATTCTACTATACACCTTGCTTCATTCCATTAACACTGCCTTAAACTATTGTAGAGTTGTCTTACAATTTTTAAAGTTGCAATTATTATAAAAAGTACAATTTCAGTTTTGAATTGATTGAATGTTTTCTTTTCCCAGGTATCCTTTGTGTGGCTGACCAGTGTCATGGCTTACGTGAACTGGCCTTGAACTACCACCTCTTAAGTGATGAGCTGCTTCTTGCTTTGTCTTCTGAGAAACACGTCAGATTAGAACACTTGCGCATTGACGTGGTCAGTGAAAATCCAGGACAGACACACTTCCACACAATTCAGAAGAGCAGTTGGGATGCTTTTGTCAGACATTCACCTAAAGTAAATTTAGTGATGTATTTTTTTTTGTATGAAGAAGAATTTGACCCATTCTTTCGTTATGAAATTCCTGCCACCCATCTTTACTTTGGCAGATCAGTAAGTAAAGATGTGCTTGGCCGTGTTGGAATGACCTGCCCTCGTTTAGTTGAACTAGTAGTATGTGCTAATGGATTACGACCACTGGATGAGGAATTAATTCGCATTGCAGAACGTTGCAAAAATTTGTCAGCTATTGGACTAGGTGAATGTGAAGTTTCTTGCAGTGCCTTTGTTGAATTTGTGAAGTTGTGTGGTGGCCGTCTGTCTCAACTGTCCATAATGGAAGAAGTACTAATTCCTGACCAGAAGTACAGTTTGGAGCAGATTCACTGGGAAGTATCAAAGCATCTTGGTAGAGTTTGGTTTCCAGACATGATGCCCACTTGGTAAAGATTCATGCCAAAAGGCAATTTTAATAGCACCTTAAATTTGAGCATACCAAAATGAAAAAGCTGATTTAATGTAGTTTTAATATAATTATATGAACTTGTGGCATAGAAATTTGATATTTGCAGTCAGTGACTAATAAACAGGCTTAAATATTGATTATAATGTGGAAGACCCATGGGCCAGGTTTGGTCAGAAAAATCGTTTCTTTAGTCCAGTAGCAATCAGATATCAGTAAAAAAAAATCGATAGTGGTTCAGATATAAGAATAATCAACAGTTGTAAAGTTTAAATATATTAAGTCTGAGGAACTTGTTTACTACAGGTTATGAAATCCAAGTAGTAATAGGTTTTCAAAAATGTATTGTTCTCTATGCAGTTTTTTAAAATGTAAATTTGACAATTTTTAGGGTCTTCATACACCTGTTATAAGGTGACAAACATAGCTCAGGAAGACAAGGTTTATGGGAGATGGGTGTAGATGTTTTGCTCATGAAGATTGGCTGAGTTTTTCCTGTTTTTACACAGCCCAGTTTTTTCTTACTGTACATGTTTCTTGGGGGAAAATATGTATACACTTATTAGGCAAATTTTACAGTGGCTGTTGTTTAAGAACACAAATTAGAGCCAAGATCAAATTACCATAGGGCAAATGCACAAGGCGCATAAAGAAAAGCATTTGATTTACATTTTGAAAATTGCTTTGTAATCTACTAACCTTAAGTCTATCCTGTAACATGTAATACTATAAGTTGCACTTGAGGCATTTGTATGTAAGGAATGTTTAACCAATTTTCTTTGGTTTTTGTATATTGTTTTAACTAATTTTAAGGTTATAACAAATTCATAATGGCATACTATTTAAAAAGCCAAATCCAAAGTATAAGTCAGCTCTAAAATGTTTATAAATTATATGAAAGATTATCAGATTGTAGTAAGTCTTAATGTGGCTTATTTTTCTTTTAGGGATTGTACAGCTAAATTGTGTAAGATATTTTGGTTTTATTAATCATACATGGAGCTCCAAATGTATATTTTTAGGGTGAGCTATAATAAATTTAAAAGGCACATTTAAGCTTGTAATTCTGTTTTTTGAGTGAATATTGCTAAGTGGATAATCATTTTAGTAGGACAAAGTTTCAGTAGCAATCATGTTACTTTAAATGAGTATTTTCCAAATTAATTGTCACTTTAAATTTGTCATTTTAAGTTGCCTCCACCTCTCCAAAGGTAGTAATATATTAGATAATCCCTAAAAATATTAAGTTTTATTTTCAAACATCTGATTTCTTAGGCTTTAAATAAACTTTGGTTCTGGGGACCAATGCTAAATATTTCCCTCTTTGGGAAAAATTGAAAGAGCACTAACATCTACTGAGGCAGCTAGATGGCACAGATAGAGCACTGGCCCTGGAGTCAGGAGTACCTAAGTTTAAATGTGGCCTCAGATGAATAAATTTTTTTAAAAAAGTAATTTATTCCTGATAATATAAATTGATGCTTAAACTATTTCTGAAATATTGATGAAAGTAAGTTCATCTTAGCAGTTGTGGCTGCTTTTTATAAATTGTATCTATTTCAAAATAGGATTGCATTTTGAATAGAGCAATTCATGGTCTTAAAAAAAAATCTTGATTTGCCTTAGGATTTTAAAGTGAGAGAAACTTAGTCTTTAGCCATATGTAAATAAGAAGAAATAATAAAATAGTCCAAATTTAAACATTAATAACAAGTAAACTCTAATGGTTATTTTACACACATGAACACACATACACCTTCATAAGTTTGACTTTTAACAGAAATGAATGTTAAATACTTGGGCATAAAAGAGGTATAGATGTCCTTGAACATCTTTGTAAATGGATTTGACACAACAAATTCTAACCAAAGGTTTATTTGGAAGTTTACATTATGTAAAGGTTGATTTGTATGATGCTTGAAATAATTTCAATTTACAAAAATATGCATAACATTTAAGATCAATGTTTTATGCTCGATAACTTCTACTTGAAAATATAGTTTCTAATTCTTGGTGTATTGCCATAAGCAAACAGCTATGTAAGCATTTAAAACTCAAGTTAGATTCAGTTTCAGTAATATTCTAGTTTAGAGAAATTTTATTTAATGTTTACTCAGTTTAATAGGAGTATAAAAATTAAAGAATTTCTTATTTTTGAAAAAAATCTTATCTATTGCCAACTTATACCCACAGAGGCATCAAAGACAATGATAAAATAGTACTGTATTCAGCCTCTAAGGAGAGAAAATGAATTAAATTTCTATTAATAACCATTAACCTTTCTCACTTATTAGTGCCTTTTATTCCTCTTCATTGCAGCTTTTAAAGATCTTAAGAAATCTAATACTTTTATTTTGCTACTATAGCAAAATCTTAATTTTCTGGGAAAGGATCTTTTCTAACAAAGGCAGCTGAGGATTTGGGGTTTCATTTTGTTTTGGTAACTTAACAAATTCAACAGAAATGGTAGCCTGCTGCACATTTCAGTGACAAAACACATGCATTATTTTACATGTGAGGGCATTGAAGCACACAGAAGTCAGGGCGCCTATTCTCTGTTATACTGACCTAAATATAATAAAATTTTGATACAGAACTTCAGCTTTCTCATTCAGTGCATTTTGACCTTTTCAAATCAGGCTTTGGGAACCACACCAGAATTAGTCTGTACAGATTGCAGACTTTTATCTCCCATCCTCTCACCAAAAAGCTGTAGGCAAACTTTTACAATTATCAGGTATAAGAGTTACAAGGAGCTCTTTCTTTTTAAACTAGATGCCATACCCCTTGCCAGTACCTAAAATTAATTTAATTTAATAGGGTCTATAATTTCAGTTTAAAAAAAAGGTTCATAAAGAAATTGTTGATTTTAATCACTTTTGAATGGTGATGGCTATAACACTGACTTAGTCCCAGCTCAGGAGAAAAAGCTGAACTTGTCAGTTCAGGTTTCCCCTACTTTGCTTGTGCTCAATCTGTATAAAGATCTTTTTGTTGCATAGCTACATGACTTAGCAGGAATGTTACCACCAAAATGAATGGTACTACCAATTATGCAGGATTTGTTACCACTAAAATAAATGATGAACACTAGCACTAATGCAGAATTTTTTAAGGTCTAAACCAACTAAACCCACAGCTGACTTTGCTTAAAGGCTCATTCCCTGAAGATTAAGATTTCATTTTAAGTTTAAGCCTTTAAAAGCTGCATTTTTTCCTTTCCTTAGAAGCAAATAAAAGAATGATTAAGTTTATAAAATATAATAATCAATATGGCATTCATGGTATTCTTTCAATTAATTGTACCAGCTTACCAGTACTAAGCAAAAGCTCCTTAAGTACATTCACCAAACCTAGGAATACATAATCACCAATTATGGATTTACAAATATTTTGCAAATAATACCTACAGAATATTAAATTCAATAGAGCTCCCAATATGTTAAGGAGGCAAGTGACTGATAGATAGATCTAAATTATTTTCTGGCTACTACTTAAAAGTTTTCAGTATGATCTCCCTTCACACTCTTTCTCACTTTTATCTACTACAATTTAAAATAAGTCTTTTCTCCCTTTGTCAACTTGTAATAATGCTTCACAGAAGTTGTGTGAATTAGAAAACCCCCAAAACTATTTTCTCCTAGCAACATTTTGGCAATATGACAATTACATCTGAAGATGTTATCATTTTTCAATGAGGTTTCACAATATTAATATGTAATTAATACAAGTATCTTCAGACAGAACAAATAATCCCCCTGCTTATTTGTTTCACCAGTTTTCCAGAGTGGATGGCTAACTTCACAGGTGTTTTTTTTTCAAGTGTATAAGCTCTATACTTGCCTCCTAGAGGAATACCTTTACAAATCAGCCATGCCTTTTAAAAAGGCATGCTTTTTCAAAAATGGCTATAGCTAAAACTGATAAATGGGCAAGGTTAATTTTTGGCATCACTGAATGAGTGATAATTGAGGAGTACTGTTGCTTCAGTAGAGAGTTAAAACACAACATAGGAGATGAACATTGTTACTTATCCTAGGGTATCATTGTTTGTTAGTGAGGCAGAAAAATAAAACTCATAAAATATTTAAGGACAGTGCCCACAGGTATTCAGATGTTTTAACCATGAAGCACTATTTACACAGATATTGCAAAACCTAAGAAGTTCTGAAGCCCAAAATCTGAGGTTTTCTTGTCACTGAAAGGAACTTACACATCTGCCATATTAAAGAGAGGAAAAGAGTCTGAGAAACTCCAAGAGACAGAACTCATCTGCACACTTGGTTCCAAAGGCACTATAAAATTATTACAAAATGTAATAATGCTTAAGGGTTCTAAGTGGTGTGCAGAACAAAACAGATGTGACCTTAGCACTGTTGTTGTTATGTTTATTAAGCAGCTACAGTGCTTAATTAGGCACCATAAAACAATCTGTTTAATATTAGCCCTAGCCCTAAATACTGGGACTCTTCTTTCATTTTAATGTAGCCAAATAATCCAAGGCTAACTCTTGTCAATATAATACTGTTATTAACTTCTCCCCACCCCACTCCCAAGAAATATTAACAGGCAAAATGATCTGAGTTTCAATCGCCTTGCCCCTTAAAAACATATGAAAGGGGTTAGCTAGGTGGTGCAGTGGATAGAGTACCAGCCCTGGAGTCAGGAAGACCTGAGTTCAAATGAGACCTCTGACAATAATTCCCGAGCTGTGTGATCTTGGGCAAGTCACTTAACCCCATTGCCTTGCAATAACCAAAAAAAAACCCCCACAACAAACCTATGAAAGGAGAATAGACTTGGATGATCTATAATGGGACCAAATCAATAACCATTGATATTTCCCTCTTCAATGTCCCAATGTCTTAGAAATCAGGGTGTTGTTTGGTAAAGGAATTTCTTCATATGTTATCTTTATAAAGGGAGGTTTCATAGGTAAAAACCAATATTCAAAATTATAAAACAAATAAAAGTGTCTGTGTATAAGCACTGAATCAAAAATTTTCACAAGACTTAACAAAAATTCTTTAGCTGACAAATGAGGTCGAAATGGGTAATAAAATGTCTTTATAGCTGTAGCCAAAGTCTTGTTTCCTGCAGGTCCAAAAATAGAGGTTTCATTTCCCACATATGTAGGTTCTCCACTGTAGAGAAATATTCTGGTATAGTTGGTTTCTATCTTCTTAAACTTGGCCCCAAGTTCAGCCAACTTCTTATATGTTCTTAATACAAATTTGGAACAGTCATAAGATTCAAACCATGTTGTTGACTCTTTTTGTGGACTGGCTTGGACAGTCCATGTTTCATAATAAATACCTGTTTCATTATCCTGTTTCACCCAATTTGCCATTTGGTTAAATATTTTTCCTATTTTGGGAAAAGAAAAAAGATTCATAATTATTATATATAAGCATATCAGTACATATGAAATTTGCATTTCAAAGCAGGGATTCAAACTTATCCAATCATATGTCACCTATGTCAAAGCAAGCAATATTTCATTATCTTTTAGGAAGAAAGGTAAAAAGGATAATAACAATAGACTTTTATATAGCACTTTACAAACAATTCTCAGAGCCTAATACCAACTCTAAGGTTAGGAACTACTCTAAAATCCCATTTTTCAAATGCAACAGACTCAGAAAAGTTAGTTGATTTGCCTATAGTAACACTGCATGTTACCATACACTTAATCCACTAGGTTAAACTGCCTTATTAATTCATTAATTTTATAATTATAAGCTCAGAATTTAGAGCTAGAAAGGAACTTAGAAATTATCTAGTCCAACCTTTTATAGATGAGGAAAATGAACTTCAGTAATGAAGTCATTTATCAGGCCTTTAGTTATAAAGTTCACATAAATTGAAGCACTCACTTCTTCCTGAATGTTATCATTAAACAGCACCAATCCAAAGGAAAAAGCTGAGCAGGGAAATTGGGATGGAAGATGATAGATAAGTGACAAAACAGAAGGCAGAAAAGTAAAAGATGTGTCAGAAAAGATCAGGAATGAGATAGTGAAGGAGGGAAAGATTTGAACAATTCTGTAAGTATAATCTATAAAAAATTATTTGACTTAAAGCTCTACCTTTTTTGTTTTTAACTACCTTTAACAGCATCAGATCTTTACTAGAATTAGTTCTGAATTTTTAAAGTACCAAAAAAACTTACAGCTCTGTCGAATTTCTACTGGTTTTTTTTTTTGTTTTTTTTTTAGGTTTTTGCAAGGCAAATGGGGTTAAGTGGCTTGCCCGCCCAAGGCCACACAGCTAGGTAATTATTAAGTGTCTGAGACCGGATTTGAACCCAGGTAACTCCTGACTCCAAGGCCGGTGCTTTATCCACTACGCCACCTAGCCGCCCCTCTACTGGAGTTCTTAACCCATCTTGTGTTTGTTTTACCCAAGGACAGCATTAACTATGAGAACACATACATTCAATACTTAATTCTGTTTGGCTATCTCTGCACTTGTTCATGATCCTGGACATTTTAAAACATATGCCTGGCTTGGTCAGGTGGTATATTCTGAAAGTAAAAAGATGGATTGTGTGACTACATAAAAATTTCTTCAGAGAATGATTTACCATTTCACTTGGATACATTGACTTTCATGTGATTTTGCTCTCTTCTTTGAAAACAAGAATGTAAAATTAACATTCATAATTGTGGAACCTCCTTATAATCATTTCACTATTCATATTAAAAAAAAATGGAGCTGGAAGAGGCACTTGAGGGCACCTAATCTAACAGATTCTTTTTTTTAAATTTATTTTTAGATTTTTTGCAAGGCAATGGGGTTACATGGCTTGCCCAAGGCCACACAGCTAGATAATTATTAAGTGTCTGAGGCTGGATTTGAACTCGGGTACTCCTGACTCCAGGGCCAGTGCTCTATCCACTGTGCCACCTAGCTACCCTGTAACAGATTCTTTCAATAGAATAGGTCCAGAGAAATAAAACTCTTCAAGTATTTTAAGATTAAAAGTCAAGTTCTCTGAATCCAAATCAAAGAGTCTTTGCAATTTGGATTCTCCTAGACTTTAGTCCCAGGGACAGGAAAGGGACAGAAAACAGCAAGGCATGTTGGATTCACAAGCTAGGAAAAATGTTGTTTTGTCCATATGTTACAAGCACACCTACATGTTAGAAATGTCACTATCATATACATATTATACACAATACATATGTGCTCATAAACTAGAAACCAGCTCAAAGTTATATCTAGTTAACTACTTAGAGGACATTGAAGCTAAAATTTTCTGCTTCCTAATATAGTTATTTTTTCTATTAATAGTAGAAACAGTGACAGTTTAATCTTATCACATTTAATATCAAATAGTGACCAAAATAAAAAAAAATAGCTTAATAACAGAAAGCTTTGTTCAATTACAAAAGCTAATTTGTCTCATTCTTATCAGTACCACATCTAGGAAGTAGAGGCATCCCAGAGCCTCAAACACAATACTGCAAGCAGTTCACTCATTTTCAATAAATTTACAATGTAGATATGCTAATTTTTAAATTATTTATATTAATTATTAATTCATTCCATTAGTAATATACAATATTTTACATGAATAATATTTTGGTTTAATAGTAAGTGGTTTCAGACACAAATTTTATAGATGCTTTCTAAAACTATTTAAAAAAATAAGGAGCTTCTCTTAATGAAAGCTGTTTTTAATATCTCTATGCTTATACTATCAGTCAAGTGCTATCATGTTTTCAAAACCTACCTGATATGGTTGCTATCAGAACCAAGGTTCCATTTTGTTTCCAGTGAAAATCATCAATACCTTCAAAAAAACAGGCAGCTCCCTGATTACACCAGAATGGTGCATTCATTTCAGGTCGGAGATGGGGAAATGTGCAGTTTCCGAGTTGGAAAAGTTCGTACCATTCCATGGTGTAGTTCTTGCCTGTCATAGTATTTCTGAATCCAATAGCATCATGCATAATATTCTGTGTAAAAATGTCAGATATAAAAATAGCTGCAAAATAAGAGTCTATCTCCTGTGCTCTAGGTTTGAATGTTCTTCAAAGCTTTGTTCTGGGTTCTTTAATGACCGGCGGGCAATTTCCAGTCCCCACATGTTCAAATATCTATCTCTACAGAGATGACTTGCAAATTTATAAATCCAACCTTAATCTTTCCTCTGAATTCCTTTCCTGGATCTCTAGCTACTGGTTTGTTACACATCTCCACCTCTATGTGCCATCAAAATCTCAAATTCAATAGCAATTGTTTATTAAGAACCTCTTCTATAGGTAAGGGATAAAATATAAGAGACAAAACTGAAATAGTCCCTTCCTTTGAGGTACTTACAATCCCACTTTAACAGGTCTTAAATGTCCAAAATGGAAATTAGGATCTCTCTCCATCCAACCATCTCTCCTTTAAGCTTCCCTATTTCTATTGGGGGGGGGGGCAGTCTTGGAGTCTCTGCTCCTCCCTAGTCTCTGCTCCTCCCTTCTATATTTAATCAGCATATAAACCTTGTCAGGTGTGCCTGCACAATGTTTGCCATGCCCATCCTGTCAGCTTCCCAACTGAAGCACCTGGCCAGCTCAGCTGGCCTCCTCCCCAGACCTTCCCATTGACCTTGATCCTGCTACTGATCTCTCCAGAGAGCATGGTCTCAGTCTGAGCATTCTATTTATTCCCTTGCTAAAAATTCTTTGATAAATCACAAACTCCTAAGTCAGGCATTGAAAACATGATTCTAAGTCAAGTCATTTAGTCTGCATTTCAGTTGGCCAAAAGCTGCTAGCTGAACTATTCATTCCATCTCCTGTCTTAGCACCTTTATAAACTTTCCTCTGGACCTGGGACACATTTCTTCCTCAGATTTTCTCCTGTGATGCTGTTTCAAGCCTTGACATCCTACCTCCAGATCCCAGTAGGAAAGTACTCTATTTTCTGGATTAACAGAAAAATTGCTTAACATGTCTATACTCCAACATACTTCAAAAAAGATTTAAGCACTAAAAATATACAAAACCTAATATACTTAGAATGATCTACTGTACATAGTTTGAATACACTAGAAATGCCAAAGCTTAAAAATCTCTGAACTAATCTGTTTTGTTGACCGTAGCATTAATGCTTTTTTAAATTCAAAATTTATTAGGGTGCTTAGTGTTTGTTGTCATCAAAATGATTGAGACTATTTTGATTCACAACTTTTTACTAAGTAGTATAACTGGTCTAAATGGAATCAATATAAATTATATACATATATATATACATGTATATATATGTATATATATACACACACACACGCACACCTACATGTATACGTAAATAAGACATAAATTTGCATGTATATGTGTGTGCACACATATATATATATAAACAGAATTTAAATGGTTTTCCTCCAAATCAAACTGCACTCCACAATTCAGAGCCATGACAAAATAAAGGTCCATTCTTACCAAATGTCCCAGGAGATCACCATATTTAAATTCCCATACTGGGGCTTGTAATCGAAAGACTTCTAGGATATCATCATCCTTCATAACTGGGATAGGAGAACCAGTTGGGCAGAAAGTATATTGAGCTTGACAATAAGGATCTGGTTTAGGACGGAATTCAAAACGCCTTCATTAAGGAAAAAAAAAACAAACTTGAAATTCACGTAGTCTTATACATTTAAAAAATTCAAATTTTATTTGAAGTTTATTTTATGTAAACAGTCCAACTTTCTCCCTTTATACATGAAGAAATTGAAGCCTATAGAGGTTAAATGATCTGAGGTTCAAGTCACACCTCAAGCTATGTGACCTTGAGCAGTTCATTTAATAATTATAAATCTCAAATTTCCTTTATTGTAAAAATAGGGACGTATATACTACCTTCCTCACAGAGCTATTATGAGGATCAAATAAGGTAGCACAGTAAAAGATTCTGTAATTATAAAACGCTAAAAATGTAAAGAGCAGAACTATAATAACAAAATGACAAATATATCTTAATACACTTTCTCCTACTTATATATTTTGGAAAAGTTCTTATTTCCAATCACTCTCAGATCACTGAGTTTTGAGGGAAATGGGATTAAAAAATCATACCAACCAAATTTACATAGTATATTTATTATAAGCTAAAATAACTATATAATAATCTAATAAAGATATAATAATCTAAATAACACATAATTATTCCAACACTATTGGTCACTTTGTTCTATCTAGGAACTTGAGAGAATTTTGATCTTCAGTTCTATAGTAAATATACTTTTTATATAAGAACTTATAAATACAATCTTCCTCTTTATGTTTAAAGAGAAGTCCTCTTTATACAGCAGAGTAATGAGCATGGGAGTTTCTAAATATTTGTCGTACAAAAAAACATAAAAAATCAATATAGCACTTAAGATTTACAAAATCCTTTCCTGAGATGGTTTAAACATAAGTCATTACTTCAAAACTGGATTTTGTGAGAAGGACCTCCTGCAACAAGGCTGAAAGCAACCTACTTATTGTCTCTGAGAGGCTAGGCAGCTTGCCCATGGTGACTCCTTACTAAATATAAATAGCAAGGGCTAGACATGAACCTAGGTCTATGGAACTCCAAGTCCAGCCCTCCACCCACTACTCCATAAACCCTATCACTACAGATTACATAATTGTAATTGATAGAATGCTTTGACATTTGCAAAGAACTTTACCTAGATTCTCTCTGAGCTTCACAGCAATCTAGTGAGGGAGCTATTACTGGTATCTCCATTTTACAGATGAAAAACTGCCTGGCACATGGGGAGCCCTTAATAAATGATTCTTGATTTGGTCAGACAGTATCAGAGGAGGAATTCAAAGCTAGGTCTTCCAGACTCTTAGTTTGGTACTCTCCATGGATTGAGCTAAGTGGCCCAGTGGTTAGAGTATGGGTCCTGAAGTCAGGAGGACCTGAGTTCAAATGTGACATCAGACACTTAATAGCCAGCTGTGTGACCTTAGGCAAGTCACTTAAATCACAAAGCCCTGCCAAAAAAAAAAGTATCTTGGACCTAATACTTTCACTTCCCCTAATTTATTCAGTTTGCTTCCTAGAAAAGTCCCCTTTTCTACAAACTGTAAAGGGATTGTCTCATTTAAGGCCAATCTAAAGGTCTGATGAAGAAACAAATTTCCAGCACATATGTACTTTTCATATATAACTAGATGTAGATCCATAGGCCAAAGATGTTGGTATATTCTTATATCCAACTGCTTTGCCTTTAGGGAACTGAGCCAGTGGCCTGCTCTTTTCTAATTCACTGAATGAAGAAATTGGACTAAAAATCTCTTAAGTCCCTTTCAGTATTAACATGCCACGAACCATCAATATTTAGCGCACCTAATGCTGTTTGACCACCTACAGAAATGTTAAAAATCAAATCTGTAGGATGAGGAGGGGTTGGGTCGGGTCCCAGGTATCAAACTCTCACAGGGCACAAAACTCCAATGTGGCAGGAACCAGATTTAAATTTAACTGGGAAACAAAAATACAATACAACATGTTAATTATGTTATTTTCTGGTTTTCTAAAGCTATTCCATTTCTATTCGAGTTTGACACCATCAGACTAGGGGACCTATAAGGTCGCTTCCAGTTCTACATTTATTATAGGCTAATGAACTTTTACCTCTTAAAATTTCATGGACACACACCCAACAGGGGTATGTAGTGATGATGATGCCCGTCTTCCCCCTCTCAGAGAAGACCTACCCTGACATGAGGGAGCTGATGCCACGACATGATTGGGTGGGGGGGGGGGGCTGGGCTAAGTCACCAGCCTCCCTTTCTCCTCCAGAGCCGAGTCCAGTGGCCAGTAGGAATCAGGAGGACTGGAGACTTGCCCACGGTCCCCCAGCTAGTCAAGGCCTCAGGCCCCATTTGAACTGGGGTGTTGGAGACTGAGCCAGCTGGAAATCTGAGGAGCCATGGAGGAAGTCCAGAAAGGGGGAACCTGCAGAGAATCTGTGCCATGTGGCAGTAACTGGCCCATCGGGGCGCTGTGACGGAGCAGAAGGCACAGACTGTCAGGGGCTGAGGCCCCCGTAGCATCCTCACGTGTCCCCTTGGGGGGGTGGGCCTGCTTTGAAGTCGGGGGGGGGGGGCTGTCACCCTGCTTCCTGCAAATCGATATCCGTTTTACTCAATTGTTTTTTTAAACGGAGGGCGAGGAGCTCTGGAAATAAGCCCTTCATTTTCTGGCCTTTTACCCTCCTCTTCCTCCTCCGGTCTCGCTTCTAACCGGTCCAAGGCTCAGGGGGCCCAGAGCAGGGCTTTCCCGGCGCCAACCCCAGGCCTTGGTGCGCGCGCAGCCACACGTGACCCGCCCTTCCGGTCTGCACGTGACCCGCCCTTCCGTCCACAGCGCGCCCAGTGCGGGAGGACGCATGCGCACTCACCTGTAGGGGACCGGCCATTGTCGCCTCTGCTGCTGCTGCTGCTGCTGCTGCTGCTGCCGGAAACCACTGCCGCCCCAAGCCGAGGGCAAATCAGCGACCACCGCCAGCCAAAGCAATGCCAGGGCCCAGGGGGCCTGGCCGCCGCCCTCCCTCCCCCCTCCCCGAGTCCTAGGCCGCATGCCCACGCCGTGCCGAATCGGAGCCTTCCAGGCCCCGGACCCGTAGTCTCCAAAGCGACGGAGCATGCGTGGAGCAGTTAGCGCATGCTCAGTTTGGAGTTCCCTAACCTCGGGTTCCTTCCTGTGTCACGTGCCCTCCCCTCCCCCCGTGACTCTAGCACTTCCCACGTGATGGGCGGGGAGGGCGCTGCGGCCTCCCTTCCCCCCAGGGCGGGGCAGGGTTCATTCCCGGCTCCACTTTACTGAGGCGCAGAGAGGAATTCGAATCCAGCCCCCAACCCCAGAACTGGTGCTTCCACCCCCAGTCCTAAAGGGCCTCATGATTCTTGTCCTGGAATGGCCATGAAATACAATTATTCCACCTCCCTCCAGTGGGCTCCTCCCCTCCCTGGGGCTCCCTTTCCTTGGAGACAAGCTGCCTTTTTTTTTTTAATAATCACAAATGCATGCTCCCTGTCAGCTGACGGCAAGCGCAGAGTTTACACTTGCTGCAAACATTCCTTGCACAGAAGCCCTGGAAGCCCAAAGAAGGCCATCCTGGGGAACGGCTTATTTAAACAACTCATCTTGCAGTATTCAAACCCAGGCTGGTTTCCCCCAAAGGCCTAGGAACAAGCCCAAACTGAAAGGAAGGGGGAGGGCTGTCGGGAAGCTAATATGGTCAACTGAGGTTTCTAGTTTTTTCTTTGTTTTCCATTCTAGATTTGCAAAGATATGCATAGTTTAAAAGTCTGTAACAAAATGAGCTTGGCTAGAATACTTTTTTTTTTTAATTCCTAAAATAAGAGTCATGCACATTTTAGTGCTGCCCATCCCTCCTTATTCAGCAGTACAGTCAGACGCACAAGCTCATCACACATAATAGTCATGAGTTTGCTCACCCCAAAACAGGATCTCCACTTTTCCACTCTTTGGGAAACACCCAGTCTAGATAGCCTTCTCGCCCTACTGATTTCTCCTTGCCAGTACCTTGTTTTAGGTTTTTGCAAGGCTATGGGGTTAAGTGGCTTGCCCAAGGCCACACAGCTAGGTCATTATTAAGTGTCTGAGGTCGGATTTGAACTCAGATACTCCTGACTCCGGGGCCGGTGCTCTATCCACTGCTCTATCCAATTCCTGCTACCTTTCCTTTTATCTAGATTGCCTTCACCTAATTTCCCTGCATAAGGGAGAAATGGATTATGATCTTTTCTCCTTGGCACCTCTGATCTCTGAAAGGAATGCATAGCCATTCTTTAGCCTTTTGAAAATGTTTTATTGCTAATGTAAAGAGGATAGCACAGTGCATTCACAACCAACCCTGCTTGCATTTTACTGAAGAGAAATATGCAGATTTTTGAAAAGCTAGTGGGAATTTTAGAAGTTGTAAAAGCTTTCATGCAAAAGTACAGGCTGTAGATTGTAATTTTTTAAAAAAAAATTTAATAAATTTGTACCAGAGTTTGTTTTATTTATTCATTTACATATTTTCATTCATATGCACATATATATTTTTAAGTTACAAAATTTCCTTCCACCCTTAGCACTCCCCTCACCAATGAATAGTCAGGTTAGCATTGTAGGTACATATTTTGATGTTTACAGATAGTTATTTTCAGTATGAGCAATTAGGATTAAGAGAAAGGGATACATAAGCGATAATTTTTATAGTGTTCATCAGATTCTGAAGGGTTATTTGTGTGTGTTTTTCTTCCTTTGGGTGGGGATACCATAGCCAGTCAAATAAGTTGCCCTAACTCTGAACTGCTGAGAGCAGCGGCTTCCATTAAGGTTGTTCATCGAATAATGATGTTGTTGTTGATGTGTACATTGATCTCTTGGTTCTGCTCCCTTCACTTAGCATCAGATCCTGTAAATCATTCCATGCTTCTTTAGAGTCCAATCATTTATGATTTCTTATAGAACAACAGTATTCCATAGTATTCATGTACCATAACTTGTTTAACCATTCCCCAATTGATGGGCTTCCCCTCAATTTCCAATTCTTTGCCACTACAAAAAGAGTTGCTATGAATATTTTGGAACTCGTGGGACTTTTCCCATTTTTTTATGATCTCTTCTGGATATAAGCCTAGAATTGGAATTGCTGGGTCAAAGGGTAAGATCAGTTTTATTGCTCTTTGGACACAGTTCCATATTGCTCTCCAGAAGAGTTGGATCAGTGCACAACACTACCAGCAATGCATCAATATCCCAATCCTCCCACAATCTCTCCAACATTGATCATTTTCCTTTTTTCTCATCTTGGCCAATCTGATAGGTGTGAGATAATACCTCATTGTTGTTTTAATTTGTATTTCTCTAATCAATAATGATTTGGAGCATTTTTTCATATGATTATATATAGTTTTAATTTCCTCATTTGAAAATTGTCTATTCATATCCTTTGACCATTTATCAATTGGGAAATTACTTGTGACCTCATAAACTTGATATAATTCTCTCTCTATATTTTAGAAATGAGACCTTTATCAGAACTTCTAGATGTGAAGATTGTTTCCCAACTTTCTGCTTTCCTTTTAATTTGGCAGCATTGATTTTATTAGTGCAAAACCTTTTAAATTTAATATGGTCAAAATCATTCTTTTTTTAGTTTATAATGTCCTCTAGTTCTTGTTTGTTCATAAATTCATCTCCCCCCCCCTTTTTTTGCAAGGCAAACAGGGTTAAGTGGCTTGCCCAAGGCCACACAGCTAGGTAATTATTAAGTGTCTGAGACCAGATTTGAACCCAGACACTCCTGACTCCAGGGCGGGTACTTTATCCAATACCTAGCCACCCCTATTCATCCCCCTTCCATAGGTCTGATAGAGTATTTCTTGCTCTATAAATTTATCAATGGTGTCTCTTTACATCTAAGATCTGTACCAATTTTGAACTTATTTTGGTATGGAGTATGAGATGTGGGTCTATGCCTAGTTTTTGCCATACTATTTTCTAGTTTTCCCAACAATTTTTGTCAAGTAGTGAGATCTTATCCCAGAAGCTGATGTCTTTGGGTTTGCCAAATAGTAGTATTGCTGTAGTCATTTACTGCCCCTTCTTTTGTGTAGATTCTAATCTTAATTCTGCTCTTAATTCCGTTCTTTTAAATTGAAATGAATACACATTTCATTCCTTGTCCTTTTTCCTGACTGAACTTAATTTTTTAAAAAATCTTTTCTCTTCAGACAACCCTACCCTGGGCATCTCATTCCATTTTTATTCTCAGGGACCAGCTACAGGTGCATTCTTCACCATCCAAAAAAGAAAGGGAATCCCAAATCCCTCCATCTTCTTGCCCAGTTCCCATTTCTTTTTTTTTTCTTTTTGGGAAGGCAATGGGATTATGTGACTTGCCCAAGGTCACACAGCTAGGTAATAAGTGTCTGAGGTCAAATTTGAACTCAGGTCCTCCTGACTCCATTTCTTTCTGAGTCCCTGAGATTTGTAGAATCCAGGGTGGTATAATAGGTGTCAATGAAATCTCTTAAAGTTCAGAAAAGAATTCTCTTACCTTTAGAGAGAAGTCCAGAATAAATGACTCCTTATTAGGTACCATTCCCAAGCCCCTTTCTGTCAGAAAGTTATAAGTCATTTTCTCACAAACAGGTAATTCTATTAATAAGTAATACAGTCACATATTTTATTATACCATCTTACCTCCCATTGAATAGATTTGAAAAAGTCTAATCTTCTGCCTCCTGAAGACCTTTTATTACATTCTTGACATTCAGTCTACTTGGAGATTTTTACAGAGGAGTCAAGACCTTGTTTACCTCCTCCTTAGAACCACCTAGAACTAGATGGGTGCCTTGGGTTATATTCATACGAGATACTGAGGGATGGAAGAGATGCACAGATGGGTGAATGATTAAAAGATATCAGAAAGCTCCTCCAAAGCCTGGATGACCTCCAAAGCAATCTGAGGCCCAAGGCTTTACCAACACCCACACAACAAAGAAAAGCAAAAAAGTTCAAGAACATGTTGGTTCTTCATCTCTTAGGGTTAAGTGGATGGAAACACCCACTATGATGAAAAAGGCTGCTAATTTAAGATATTTTTGCTGAAGGCTTACAGATGCTCCTGGTTGTCCTGTCCTGTGTACAGATCTGATTAGCTTAGTGACCTTGAACAAGTGGCTTCATGTCCCTTAGCTTCAGTTTCCTTATCTGAAAATAAGAGGATCCCTCTTTCTCTCAGTAGGAATCTAAAAAATTTTTAAAAAATTGTCAAATATCCAAATCAATGTGCTCAGAAAAGAAAGGGGAAAGAAAAATTTGCACTTTCTTTAGCAATGGGCCAAAAGATATGCTTAGTTCCATGAAAAATGCTATGGTCCAACCCTGCTTTATACTCAAGAAACAAAAACAAACTTCCATATCATTTCAAACAATGATTTGTCTTCTTTCACATCCTCCAAATTAGGATCTTAGAGGTATGAACCCAAACAACATCTTCCAATAATTTAGTTGAAATCACCTCATACTTGACTTTATCTGGCACTCTCTACAAAGATCCCTCCCAAAATAAGTCAGTAAACCCATTTGCCAATTATGTCATTAGAATATAAGTTCCTTTGTTAGAATGTGTTTCTTAAGTTATTTAGTGCTTGGTAAAGAGGTACTAAATAGATGTTTGTTTCTGTTTCATTTTAGTGCTGTAGTATGGCACTATAGATAGATTTTTCTCATTTATTTGGGGTTTCAATTCCCTGTTAATCATGCTTGTTCCATCTTTCTAAGTCTGAAGATCATTCTCCTTGACAGAGAAAACAGAAGGAAAATGAGATTTGAGTTCAGTCTTTTTCCTTTGTTAGCCATTATCTGTACCTTCTAGAAGAGGTTTTCCTGAACCTTCCAGTTACTAGTGCTTTCCTTCCTCAAATTTCAGAAGTATTGTAATAGATTCCAAACTAATTTCCTTCTCTAATCATATTCCAACAGTTGTCCAGAGAGTTGGATTCCCCCATCATTACAAAATCATGCTTCCATTCTAAAGTATGCCTTGATCCCCAAATTTCTTTAATCTCTCCTTCTATCCTGATACTCTATTGTATACACTTATGACAATATTGATTTCACTTCTCCCTCCATTGATGCTTGCCAGCATATTTCCCCTCTCTAGTTCCTAAATATTGTCTTGATTACATCTTTTTATTTAAATTTATTTTTATTAAAGATATTATTTGAGTTTTACATTTTCCCCCAATCTTGCTTCCCCCCCCCCACAGAGAGCACTCTGTCAGTCTTTATTTTGTTTCCATGTTGTACCTTGATCCAAATTGGGTGTGATGAGAGAGAAATCATATCCTTAAAGAGAAGTCTAAGAGGTAACAAGATCAGACAATAAGCTATCTGGTTTTTTTCCCCCTAAATTAAAGGGAATAGTCCTTGCACTTTGTTCAAACTCCACAGCTCCTTATCTGGATACAGATGGTACTCTCCTTTGCAGACAGCCCCAAATTGTTCCCGATTGTTGCCCTGATGGAATGAGCAAGTCCTTCAAGGTTGAACATCACTCCCATGTTGCTGTTAGGGTGTACGGTGTTTTTCTGGTTCTGCTCATCTCACTTAGCATCAGTTCATGCAAATCCCTCCAGGTTTCCCTGAAATCCCGTCCAGAACAAAGGCCATATCATCATCATCATTCTGTAGATATGATTAACTTTTACTAAAGGTATTTACTAAAATGGCAAAATAAGAAAATCTGAAAAACACTTTCCCACTATCACATACAATATCCATGGGATGCTTTTTAACTATACCATGTAGTATACTACCATAAAGTAGGTGCATAATAAATTTCTCTTAATTTGAATCAGAGCCCAGAGAGGTTAAGGGATCTTTTGTTTTTAACCAATCATTTTTTTGCAAGGTTTTGAGTTTTACTTTTTTCTTCTCCTCCTTACCTACCTTCCCTCCCTGCTCTCCTGAGAGAAAGCAATCTAATATAGGCTCTACATGTGCAATTATGCTAATCACAGTTCCATATTAATCATGTTGTGAAAGGAGAATCAAATCCAAACAGAAAAAAACTGGAGAAGAAAAAATGATATAATATATAAGATGACTTTAGTCTGCATCTAAACTCCCTCTCTGGATATAGATAGCATTTTCTATCACACATCTTTTAGAATAGTCTTTGATTATTGTACTACTGAAATGAACAACTCCAATCATAGTGGATCGTCACCCAATGTTGTTGTTAGTATGTCTAATAGTTTTCTGGTTCTGCTCCTTTCACTCAACATCACTTAATGTAAGTCTTTCCAGGATTTTCTGAAGTCTCAAGGGACCTTTATAAAGGACTTTTTATTTATTTATTTTTTGGCAAACTGGTAAATTGCAGAATTGATACTTTAATTCAGGCCTTCAAACTTTAAAATCCAGTGATCAATTTTCTATTTCCCTGGATGATCCTAACTCTAGACTTTATTTTCATGGAACTTATCCCATCCCCATGGTGTTATGCTATTCTAGTGCTGCTAGTATACTGAACCAAGAAGGAATATACTTCCTACCTAGGACTGGGACTTTTCACAACCACCCAAACTCACTTGTAAGAACTTTTCTACCTAAATGTCTCTTTTTCTACCTCTCATCCACTTGGTGTCCCCAATTGATTTCACATTTCTGGGCTACACTATTCACAATTCTTTCATTATAGATTTACTTTTCCAAAGAAGGGTATCATAGTCTGATAGATCTAAGAATCAGATATTTAAGAGTTGGAAGGGAGCTTAGAGATCATCTAGTCCACCCTATTTTTACAAATGAGGAAACTTGAGGTACATAGAGGGCAAGTGATTTATTCAAAGTCACACAGATCCTTTATATCAGAGTCTGAACTCTGATTTCAAGTTTACTACAACCCAGTGGTGTACAACTTTAAAATCATTTCAAAGAGAGGCAAGGTCATCTTCATCTAAATTATGGCATCCTCTCCATTTACTCATTCTTACTTATCACCCCCAATCTGTTTAGAAGTCCTGCCTATATTACTTTTGCAATATGTTTATATATACATACATATACATATAAAATACACATATATGTACATGTACAAATATGCATACATATATGTATACTTCTATGTGTATGTCTTCTTTTCTGACACTAAAAATATTAGGGTGAGGCCCTCATCATATTCCTTGTAGATGATTATAATAGATTCAAATTGGTCTTTAGTTTTCTTCTTTTTTGTTTGCAAGGCAATAGGGTAAAGTGACTTGCCCAAGGTCACACAGTTAGGCAGTTATTAAGTTTCTGAGGCTGGATTTAAACCCAGGTCCTCCTGACTCCAGGTCTGGTGCACTGTGCCACCTCACTGTCCCCTGGTCTCTGATTTTCAATTTTCTTTTCATTTAGTCCCTTTTCCATCCACCAATCAAAGAGATATCCCCAAGGTTCATATTTGATCACTCCACCCTAACCTACCTTCATACAATAAATACCAAGGGCTCCCAATCTCCTCCAGATCAAATATAAAATTCTCTGATTTCAAAACCTGCCCCTCCTTTCCCCTTTCCAGTCTTCTTATAACTTATCTCTTCTCCTCCCTGCTCCCAACAAACAACAAAAAATTCTGTGATCCAATGACCCAGGTCTTCTTTCTGATTCTCCAACACTCCATCTTCCAACTCAATGCATTTTCCCCTGGATTTTCTTAAGTTTTGGAATGCTTTGCTAACTCATCTCTGCCTCCTGGTTTTCCTGGTTTCTTTTTCAAGAGTGAGCTAAAAATCACATCTTCTGCTAGAAACCCTTTAATTCTTGTACATCAGTTGATTACTTCCAATTTATTCAGTATAAAGCTTTTTTATACTTAGGTTGCATTTGGCCCTCTCTTCACCGGCAGATAAACTGCTTGAGGGCAAGAACTATTTTTGCTGCTTTTGTTTCTTCAGAGATTGTCATAGTGCCTGGGCATATAGGCATTTCATAATTGTTTCTTGACTAGACTTTTCCCTCTTCCCCTAGATTCTTCATTTCTCCTCCCTCCTCCCCAATACGATTTCTTTTTAAAAAGGGATCAGATGGGGGGGAGGCAGCTAGGTGGCACTAGCCCTGGAGTCAGAAGGACCTGAGTTCAAATCCGATCTCAAACATTTAATAATTACCTTGCTGTGTGACTTTGGTGGTCAAGTCACTTAACTCCATTGCCTTGCAAAAATAAAAAAATAATTTACCAAAACAAAAGGAATCAGATGACTAAAAATTGGAAATCAAAGATCCATCAGTGGGGAATGGATAAATAAACTGTGGTATATGATTGTAATGCAATGTTGTTCTATAAGAAATGACAAGTATGATGATTTCAGAAAAATCTAGAAAGATTTACACAAATGGATGCAAGAGAATCTTGCACACAGTGACAATTTTCTTTTTAGGCTTTTGCAAGGCAAATGGGGATAAGTAGCTTGCCCAAGGCCACACAGCTAGGTAATTATTAAGTGTCTGAGGTCAGATTTGAACCAGCTACTCCTGACTCCAGGGTCGGTGCTTTATCCATTGCACCACCTAGCCACCCCACAGTGACAATGTTTTGAGGAAGAACTGTGAATAACTTAGCTATTCCCAGCAATGCAATGATCCAAGACAATCCCAAGGAAGAACTGATATTGATTAAATATAGACTGAAACATGATATTTTTCTTTGATTCCAATTTATTGTACAAAATGACTAATATGGAAATATTTTAGTAAACTGCTGTATAATCTATATCTTATGGCTTACCTTCTAAGCAAGGAAGGCGGGGAAGAAGGAAAAGAGAATTTTGGAACTCAAAATTTAAAAATGTCAAAAATTGGGGAAAAAAGGTCTTCTATCTGCAAAGATCACGCAATTTAGTCTTGGAATAGGTTTTCTTTTTTAAAAATAAAGCACTTTGAGTTAAAAAAAAAAGGACCAGAGTGATTCCCAGGAACTCGAACAGTCTCCTCGCCTTTCTCTTGGTGGCCTCCAGGGGCCGCGGTCCGGGCCCGGGGAGTGAGGTTGCGCCGTGGGCCCGCGCCCTGACGCCGCCGAGCCCCGCTGACAGCCGCAGCCGGCTTGCGCGCCCCCAGGAGCCTGCCCGACTGGCATCATGGCCCCGCGGAGGGTGGCCGTGGTCCTGGCCGGCTGCGGAGTGTTCGATGGCAGCGAGCTGCACGAAGCCTCGGCCGTCTTGGTCCATCTCAGCCGCGGCGGGGCGGAGGTCAGGGTCGGATGGGGTGCGGGGCAGGAAAGAGGGAGAGCGGGGTGGACAAAGCGCGTGGCCCGGGGCGAGGGGCCCTGCACCCGATAGCTGGGCCGGGGGCCAAGGGCCGGGGCTGGAGGAGCTTGGAACCCCTTCCTGGAGAGCGCCAATGCGGCCCGGGCGGCAGCCAGGAAGGCAGGATGACTTTTCCGGCCTTGACCACCTCCTCCAACTTTCTTTTTATTTATTTACTAGAGATAGCACCTTAAAAATTACAATGCAAGCATAGTCCTTGCTCCGTCTAGTATTCGCGCAGAGAAGCTTTCCAAAGGAATGGGGTGCAAATGGAGGCTTCCATTTGCCAGAATGGCCAGAAAAGCTGAGGCCAGAAAGCTGAATGCATTTCCCAGCGACCACTTTAAGAAATGGCCCCTTCTGGTCCGCATTTTCTTTCTCCCCCCACCCCATTCCCTCCTGGTCCCCTCCTCCCTAACCCCAACCCTAGTTTTTTCCACCTCACAGGTTCCAAAACTTACCACCTAGTTAAGATGGCTCATCTGGCTTTTTCCAAGGTTACTTTGTTTCTATTTTAATTATGTACTTGATTCTGTCCTTGAGACTTTGTTTATTGGATTCTAAATTGTAATATTGTTTGTAACAATGTAGGATATAATGTAGCTTAGACTTTTTAGACATCTAGTAGAAAAGGCATTTTCCATTGTTAGAGATTTTTAGAAAGTGTTGTAAGAAGATAATTTGGTCTTAATACTCATTTTAAATAGGAGGAATAATGAGGCCCAACAGATAAGTGACTTGTCCCAGGTCCTAGTTATAGTTCTGTAAAGGATAAATGCATCATGAATATAGGTTGTGAAGTCAGAATGGATATAATGATGAAGTAAAGCTTTTAAAGGTGAATATATATATATACATACACACATACACACACACACACACACACACACACACACACACGCAAAATCAATGTAAAGTGACAGGAATCCATTATATGTATCTGGGTTTTTTTATTTGCTGTTTCTTGTAAAACATTTTTTTGAAGATTTTATTTATTTTGAGTTTTACAATTTTTCTCCTAATCTTACTTCCCTCCTGCACCCCCCCCCCCAAGGCAGTTTGCCAGTCTTTACATTGTTTCCATGGTATACATTGATTCAAATTGAATGTGATGAGAGAGAAATCATATCCTTTAGGAAGAAACATAAAGTGTAAGAGATAGCAAGATCAGACAATAAGATATCAGTTTTTTTTACCTTCTAAATATTTTTAAGTTTCTTTTTTTAGTTTATTGCAAGGCAATGGGATTAAGTGGCTTGCCCAAGGCCACACAGCTAGGTAATTATTAAGTGTCTGAGGTCAATTTGAACTCAGGTACTCCTGACTCCAGGTCCTGTGCTCTATCCACTGAGCCACCTAGCTACCCCCTATTTTTAAGTTTTGTACAAAGAAGTATGTGAAGAGGATGTATAAACACAAATGTTAGAATGCTGTTTATTTATATCAAAGATCGAACTGAACTTGGTTTTTTTTGCTAAATAAAAAATATAAAAAGAGATGACATTTAAATCTAATACTTAGTGGTATATTCAATCTTATTTTCAGTCTACTTAATATATGTAGTCTCTACAAGTTACTTTCTAGGAACTATTAGTAAAATGAAATTTGATAGAAATTTATAAATGAATAGTTGATGACTTTTTTTGCTGTGTTTTTTTTGTTAGGTTTTTGCAAGGCAAATGGGGTTAAGTGGCTTGCCCAAGGCCACACAGCTAGGTAATTATTAAGTGTTTGAGACCAGATTTGAACCCAGGTACTCCTGACTCCAGGGCCAGTTCTTTATCCACTGCACCACCTAGCCACCCCTTTTGCTATGTTTTCAATTTGCTCTTTTAAAAAAATTCCATTTAGATGCTTCTTTTGGAACAAAATACAGGAATAAGTTCAGGGAGTGACTATGCTTTGATGCATTTTTATTTATTTATTTTTTGCAAAACAAATGGGGTTAAGTGGCTTGCCCAAGGCCACACAGCTAGGCAATTATTAAGTGTCTGAGACTGGATTTGAACTTAGGTCCTCCCCACTCCAGGGCTGGTGCTTGATCCACTGCGCCACCTAGCCACCCCTTGATGCATTTTTAAGGAATGGCTTATCTCTCTCTCTGTCTCTCTGTCTCTCTGTCTCTGTCTCTCTGTCTCTGTCTCTGTCTCTCTCTCTCTCTCTCTCTATCTATCTATCTATCTATCTATCTATCTATCTATCTGTGAGTTTTTAGACCCCTTGCAATTGAAACTTGTAAAATATCATGCCCATATTGAAAACAGAATGGAATACTACAATTCTAAATTAGATTCATCTTTAGTAAAATAGCATTTTGAAGAGTACCACTAACATTTTTTTCTACTGTAACTTCCATCTTCCAAATATAGTTGTTAAAACTTTTTTGATTTTGAATTTCTTTTTGAACTATTTCCCATTGGAAGAGGGTTTATTTGTTGAGTGTCTTCTCCAGTTTCTCTGGCTTTGCAATGTCTGGTGTGTGCCATATATTGGCTCTGAGACGTCATTCAGTTGTAGAGTGACTTTTCAATTTTGATTCCTATTTTCAAATCTGTAAGACTTTATTTAAAAAAACAGTAGTGATGCAACAGTACCACTTATTTTTCATTTCTGTTTTTGAAGGTGAAGATATTTGCTCCTAACATGGAACAGATGCATGTAGTTAATCACTTGTCTGGCAATCCAACAGAAGAGAAGAGAAATGTATTAGTTGAAAGTGCCAGGATTGCACGAGGTAATATTCAAGATTTGGCAGACCTGAAGGTCAGTGAGTTCGATGCTGTTATTTTTCCCGGTGAGTTGGCCTAAAATCTTTTCCCATCTGTTTTAATTTTTTTTGTGTGTGTGTAGAGGGAAAAAGCATACCTACTTGAAGTTTTGGTATTTTGGAAAGAATACTGATTTGGGAGTGAGGAAACATGAATTTTAAATTTGACTCAAGCATTAGTGTGCCAGCTTCAGTGCTTTAGGATTTGATAGCACTTTTAAGGTCATCTAGTGCAACTTCCTAGTTTTATAAGTGAGAAAACTAATAACTAGAGGAGCTATATCCAACCATGTCCTTCAGTTTTCAGTGGTTCCCTATTTCCTTAGGATAGACTATAGACTCTGCAACCAGCCCTTCACAATCTAATGTAAGACTTATTTGACATTGCTTTTTTCACACACTACCTTCTAGCCAAGTTTGTTATTTCCTAAACTTTTGCAACTATGTGAGGCAGCTCCGTGGCTCAGTGGGTAGAGTTCTGAACCTGTGATCCAGGTCTGGTAGCTTAACCTCTGTTTGCCTTATAGCAAACTCATTATGGAATCCTTGCCAAGAAAACCCAATAGTTAGTTTTGGTTGGAAAGGACTGAGCAATAAAATTCCCACTCCATCTCCTACCTCTGGTAGAGGCTGTATATATCATTGCCAGAAGTATATTACCTCTTCTTCTCCCTCTAATAATCTTTAGCATGCTTTAAGGACTCACTGATGATAAAGAAGCTTTCCCTGATTTCCCTTGTTAATATTCTTTGCTGACTAAAATTTTCATTACTTATCTGTTTATCTGTTAAGTCCTATCTGTAGAATGGAAACTTTTTTGCTATTTTTCATTTTGCCTTGCACATAACGGACCTCCAATAAATGCTGGTTAGAATGTATTGGTTCGAATTTTGAAAAACAATAATTTATGTATTTAATTGAATAACCCTTATGGCAGTATAGTAAAGCAGACTTTTTTTAAATTAAAAAATTAATTATTTTGAGACTATTTTGAAAATTTATTACATTCCTTCAAAGAATTGGGATATTTTGATATATTCCAAAACCATAATCTGGGATCACTATTGTAGACAATCCACAATATATCTTTTTTTTTTTACACTGCAGTGATTTGGCAAGATTACCTACAAGATAAATTTGGCACATGACAAAGTAAATCATTCTTATTCCCTTGTAGAAACCAGGATTATTTCATCATAACTTTGTTATAGTGATTGTTCTTGAAGATTGATGTTGATTTGGTATTCTAATATTCTTAGGCATTTTGATCCTCAGAGAATAGTTATTTAAATGATCTCAATTACTTAAATAGACTAGGTTGTTTATTTTTTCCTAAAAAAAGAGAGGTTGTATTTTTGATAAATTTGATTTATTCAGGTATTCTTTGATGTACTATTTTTACATTATGCCTCTACAAATTCTCCTCACTTTATGAAGGAGTTCAGGGGTTCTTAGAGATCTTGCCACTAGAGTACAGGTTCTCATCGGTCCTCTTGAATGGAAAACAGTACTGGACTGTGGATTGGGTTCTTGAAGACTAACCTAGTTATGTTCCCAGAGGCTCTCTACCAGATTTTGATCACTCAATGATAAACTTATTTGACTCCAGCCAGTTAGGAAAAACAAACTTAAAAGTTACAGCTATGATCTGTACCAATGGAAGGAATTCCCATGGCAGTGAGATTGTGGGTATTGAAGGATTTTATCATGGCAAAGGTCAAAAGAATATTCAGGAGTAAATATTTGGTAGCTCTCTGTTGATTGCATCCTCAGATTTGTACTCTTCCAATGCAAATTGTTGACAAAAATTTTTTCAAAGAATTCATTCTTTTTTACAACTTTGAACACTCAGAAACCCTGATTATAAAGGTCTGATGAAGAAGTATGCCACTCTCTTTCTGACAGAGAAGTGATAGTCTCAAGATTCAGAATGAGTCATGTATTTTAGAACACAGATATTGTAGCAATTTGTTTTGCTTGGCTCTGAATATTTATTAGAAGGTTGTTGTTTTTCTGCACTTTTTTTCCCCTCAGTGAGGTTGGAGGTTGAGGTGGGGATAGGGATAGAAAAAGGGAAGATAAGAAGGTGTGTGAGACATCTTTAGGAAAAGATGTAAAATCTTTGGTGGATCTGTGAATTAGTTGATCCATTCTGGAAAGCAATATAGAACTATGTCACCCAAAGTTATTAAACTCCACATATACTCCACATAAACTCCACAGTACTGTTACTAGGCCAAAGAGATCAAAGGAAAAGGACCCATATGTTCATGTGTATGGCAGCTTTTTTTTTTTGGTGGCAAAGAATTGGAAACTGAGGGGATACCAATCAATTGGAGAATGACTGAAGAAATTATAGCATATGTGTGTGATAGAATTCTTTTGTGCTGTGAGAAGTGCTAAAGAGAGCAATTTCAGAGAAATTTTGTAAGACATATGAACTGATGCTGAAAGTGAGCTGAAATAGAAACAATTTATACAATGGCAATAGTAATGCAAAAACAAACAACTCTGAAAGACTTAACACTGATTAATGCTGAATGCTGATTTGATAGAACTCATGATGAATAAATGAATGAATTATAAATCATTTATGTGTTTACTATGGACAAACATACTTCTCACCTGACAGAGAAGTGATGAATTCAGAGTATAGATTTAAAACATTTTACAGAAATATCTATATAGATACACATGTATGTTCTTTTTTCTGTAGTGGGGAGGGATTGCAGAGCAAGGGAAGATAGATTTGGCTGTTTGAAAAGATAAAATTTAATTATAAAAAATTAAAGTAACAATTACTGAAGGCCAGAAGTAAACACAGATAAGCATGCTAGTTTTGAAAGCTACAGGGAGAATTAATTATATACTTAAAAAAGAAAGGTAGTCTATATAAAACAGAGATCAATATGCAATCCTTTTTTTTCTCTTTTACTATTTTTATGGCAATTTTCTTGTTGTTCATTAAGTTTTAAATAAAAATGAGTGCATTTCAAAAAAAAATTAAATCTTTGTATTTAAAAACGACTCATAGCTTCCTAGTACTGTAAAGAATAAAATAACTAAGTTAATTTTATCAACTTCTATCATTTAGCTTTATACATTAGGATTCTTACCTGTAAAGTCAGTTTTTTTCCCCCTTGTGCCTGGACTGGCTTTTGGTTGTTACTAAAACTTGATTATAGAGTTAACACCCTGTTTTCTGTTTTGTATTGTCACTGGTCTAGTTCCATTGCACTTATATGTGTCATCTGGTTACTATGTTATTTAATATCTTTTTATATTAGTTCTCCCTTTTCTTTGCATTCAGAGGACATTAACAAATCCAGGTTGCTATGTTAACTTTTTTTTTTCTCCCTAGATTTTTCTTTTTACCAAAGTTAATTCTACATCATTTTCAAATTTCTACTGTTAATATAGTATACTGACTTGCCAATGCCACATACTTAGTATTTGACTCTATATCCTTGTTCTAAGTTGCTTTAAATGCTCCTGATATTTCTCATTATATCTAAAGGTGGATTTGGTATAGCCAAGAACCTCTGCTCCTGGGCTGTGGACGGAAAAGACTGTACTGTCAATAATATTGTCAAGGCCACTCTGCAGGCCTTCCACAGTGCTAAGAAACCCATTGGATTGTGCTGTATATCTCCTGTACTGGCAGCCAAAGTCTTCCCGGGTTGTGAAGTAACAGTTGGTCATGATAAAAATATGGATGGAAGGTAAGAAAAATGACCAAAAATTTACTTGTGGGTGAACTTGTCATCATGCTTTCTGTTTCTGATTTCTCTTTCCCAGATGTATAAGGGTGACTTTTGTTATATTGCCAAAGTGCTTTTCATTACTGGACTGTCTCAGGTATGTGTAGAAATGTGGAACAGGGCACAATTCATGTGCTACCTCCTATAAGAGGCTTTTCTTACTTCCCCCAATCATATCTTCAGCTTTTTGAAATTACTTTTAATGTACTTATGTGACTTGTGGTAGCAAGCCATTAGAATGTAAGCTTCTTGAGGGAAGGGACATTTGTCATTGAATCTCCACTGCTTAGCATAACATCTTGTACATAGTTGATGCCTGACAAATGTTTGCCTTTTAGGTATCTCAGGCTCAACATATTGAAAATGCAACTTGTTTTTTTCCTGTAAATCCATCTCTCTTATTAATTTATACCTTTTTGTTTCGAGTTCCCCTCTTCTTCCAATAACCTATCCTCAGAGCTGTCTTTGACTCTTTATTCAGATTATCTTCCATATCAAATCAGTTGCCAAGTTTAAGCCATTCTGTCTTCTACCTTTCATCCTGCCTGACTTTGTGTGGTAGCCTCTTTTTTAAAAAAATTAAAATTTTTTTTTATTTAAGGCAATGGGGTTAAGTGACTTGCCCAAGGTCACATAGCTAGGCAATTATCATGTGTCTGAGGTCAGATTTGAGCTCATGTACTCCTCACTCCAGGGCTGGTGCTCTATCCACTGCTCCACCTAGCTGCTCCATTGTGTGATAGCCTCTTAACTCATCTTCTTGTATCCAGTTTTTTTCCTCTATTCAATCCATTTTTCATACATTTACCAAATTAATATTCCTAAAGAACAGATCAGTCTTTCTCCTGCTCAAGAAGTTTCCAAGGCTTTTTATTACCTCTAGGAAAAAAATAGAGACTTTTCAAGTTGGCATATAAAGCCTTTCAAATCTGGCTCCCTTCAAAGCTTTTCAAAATGATTGCATTATATTCTAGCCACAATGGATTACCTACTATTCAGCATGCAAGCCATTCCATCTCCTACCTCTGTGCTTTTGCATAAGCTATTCCACATCCCTGGGATGCCCTCTCTCTTCACCTCCATCTCTGAAACTTGTTGACTTCCTTCAAAACTCAATTTTGAACCTCTATGATTCTTCCAGTTGTTACACCCTCTAAAAAAATTACTTTGAAGTTATATTGTATATATGTTGACTTTACTTACCATTTTTTTGTGATAATCTTTCTAGGAGGACATAAGCTTCTTGAGGGAAAGTATTTGTTCCATTTTGTTTTTGATTAACCAGTGGGTAGAACAGTGCTTGGAACATGGAAGGCAATAATAAATACTTCTTTCATTGAATTGAATTGATTTGAAATGTAAGGACAGTAGCTTTGAATCATATCAGAGATACAGTATTCCTCCTCTTCCTTTATCCCCCTTCCCCTTCCTGGCTTACTAAAAGAGACATTTTTTTCATTTTATTTCCTTATATTATGGACTAAATAATACTTTTCATAATAATTTGAAATTGAATTTGATACATTTAGCTCTTTCTGTCATATTAATAGATGCTTAGTTTTCAGCATCAAATTAAACATTTTATCTTTCCAGCATGAGAATGAATGTTGTCTCTAGAGAAGTGCCAACTGGTTTTGTTCTTAATGTTGCAGCTCATGAATGAGGGCCAGTGTGGGGTAACCAGACCTTCCTGATTGCCATCCTGCCTTATTCTCTCCTGCTTAGAAAAGTTACATCTCTCAGTCATCATCTGTCTTTCTTTTAATAGGTTTCCTGATGCTGAAACAGCCACTGCTATACAGGAACTTGGATGCAAACATATTTGTAAGGATGTGGGTGAATCTCATGTAGATACTACCAACAAGATTGTTACTACTTGTGCTTTCATGTGCAAGGCCCCTCTGCATGAGATTTTTGATGGAATTGGAACAATGGTGGGAGAAGTCTTAAAACTTATTTGATTTGAGACTATGGCTCATGTTCAGCATCACATTAATATAAGAGCAATGTTTTAAATGTAAAACATTTGAATGTTCTTGACTGTTTCAATAAAAGAGATTCAATCATAGCCAATTGGATTCTGTGTTAAATTGATTTAAGGTAACTTAAATATTATTTTTTGCCTGTATATTATTAAGCAATACTATTGTTTCATTGAGAAATGCAGTCCAAAGACAAGCAAACTGCCATTCTTATGTCATTTGATGTGTTTTGAGAAATAGAAGCCACCATTTTAATTCTACCTTTCAAGCATATGGATAACAGAATGTTCCAAAGTCTTTGTCCTGTATTGCCAGGTTGGATCCTTCACAGATGCCTACTGCTAATGGAATAGATTGGTTTGGCTTTGAAAAATATGTCATATAATTTGTTGTAAATATGAACGTAGGCCTTGGACTGGCCCTGAGAATAACGAAGAGAACACTTGGCATTTGAGTTTCTGTGCTATGTTTGAAATAGCTCAATTAACTCTTTAAAAATAACATTTTTCTGACAATTTCCTGCATTTGTGCTAGGCATCTCTTTCTTACTTTTCTGGGATAATGCAGATTTAGAATGACATTATCAATTAGATTTTGTTAATATCCTGAGATATTTTTAAAAGACACTTAATAATAGTAGAACTTAGTAGTAGTAGAACTTATAAAGCACTTTCAGGTTTGTATAATATTTTCTTTTTTAATCTACTTTGTGAATAATTAATAGGAATATGCTTTTGGGTAGGGATGGAATATGATTTCAGCAACGTATATAAGAATAGAATGGAATTATCCAATTCAATTTATCCAGTATTTTTATTAAGCATCTACTATGTGGGAGACCCTGAAGAGTCAAAGACAAAAATAAAAACAGTTCCTTTTTTTCAGGAGCTTATATTCCATTGGGAAAAACAAATAGATAAAAAAATGGAAGATAATTGGAAGAGGGGAGCTCTCTTCTTAGTTCCTCTAAGTGGAGGAATTTAAGGAAGATATTATTAATGATTAGATTCTTGTACAAAGTAAATAACCTATAACTATTTGTTGAATGATTAACCTATATTATTATTATTATTAATTTTGAATTTTTTTACATTTTTTTCCCCAATCTTGCTTCCCTCTTCCCATCCCCACAAAAGGCAGTCTGTTTGTTTTTACATTGTTTCCATGGTATATATTGATCTAAGTTGAATGTGATGAGAGAGAAATCACATCCTTAAGGAAGAAAAATAAAGTATAGTGCCTGATTGTTGCACCAGTGGAATGAGCAAGTCCATCAAGGTTGGTCATCACCCCCATGTTGCTGCTAGGGTGCACAATGTTCCTCTGGTTCTGCTCATCTTACTCAGCATCAGCTCATGCAAATCTTTCCAGGCTTTCCTGAATTCCCATCCCTCCTGGTTTCTTTTTTTTTTTTGTAAGGCAAACAGGGTTAAGTGGCTTGCCTAAGGCCACACAACTAGGTAATTATTAAGTGTCTGAGATGGGATTTGAACCCAGGTACTCCTGACTCCAGGGCTGGTGCTTTATCCACTGCGCCACCTAGCTGCCCCTAACTGCGCCACCTAGCCACCCCTCCTCCTGGTTTCTAATAGAAAAATAGTGTTCCATCACATACATATACCACATTTTATTAAGCCATTCCCCAATTGAAGGACATTTACTTAATTTCCAATTCTTAGCTGCTATGAATATTTTTGTACAAGTGATGTTTTTTATACATTACTAAAATACTCTTGTTTAAGAGCAAACATAATACCCCCCCCCAAAGAAATATAGACCCTCATGAGAAATAAAGTAAAGGGAAGAGAAAAAAAAGTTTCGGTCTGTGTTCTGATACCATCAGCTCTGTCTCGGGTGGATCACATTCTTATTATTATAAGCGCCATCATAAAAGTTACTTCCATATTTTTCCACTGTTGCTGTTGCTGATTGTAATTCCCTGCATCCATTCCTCTTCACTACCATATGTTATATTTTCTCTCTCCTTTCACTCTGTCCCTCTTCTAAAATGTGCTGTAGGGTATCTGAGTGGTGCAATGGACTGATCACCAGCCCTGGGGCCAAGGGGCCCCGAACCCACATACCACCCTTGAGACCCAACAACCATCTGGCCCCATGGTCCCAGACAGGTCTCCCAATCCCAACCCCTTGCAAGAAGGAAAAAAAGAAAATGTGTTATATCTGACTATTCTCTCCTTTGATTTACCCTCTCCTCTATCACCCACATCCCCCCCTTCCCCCTTTCTCCTTGATCTTTTTACTCTAGATGTCTTATACACTATTGAGTGTGTATGCTATTTCCTCTCTGAACCATTTCTGACAAGAGTGAAGGTTCCCTCATTCCCCCTCACTTTTCCCCTTCCCTATCATTGCAAAAACTCATTGTAAAATTATCTCTATCTCTATCTCTATCTATCTCTATCTCTATCTATCTATATGTTTTATATGAAATATCTTAGCCTATTCTACCTCTCCGTTCTCTTACTCCCAGTGCATTTCCCTTTTAGTCATTGACTCCATTTTTACAATATATTATATCTTCAAATTCAGCTCTCTCCTGTGCTTCATCTATGAAAGATCCTTCTACCTGCTCTATTAAATGAGAAGTTTCATATGAGTATTTTCAGTATCATTTTTCTATGCAGGAATACATGAGTTCATCATCATTAAGTCCTTCATATTTTATCCTTCTCTGCTCTCTATGCTTCACCTGGGTCCTGTATTTGAAGGTCAAACTTTCTGTTCAGTTCTAGTTGTTTCAACAGGAACATTTGAAATTCCCCTGGTTCACTGAAAGTTCATCTTTTCCCCTGGAAGAGGATGCTCAGTTTTGCTGGGTAGTTGATTCTTGGTTGCATTCCAAGATCTTTTGCCTTCTGGAATATTGTATTCCAAGCCCTACAAGCCCTTAATGTAGTTGCTACTAAGTCCTGTGTGATCCTGACTGAAGCTCCATGATATTTGAATTGTGTCCTGGCTGCTTGTAATATTTTCTCTTTGACTTGGGAGTTCTGGAACTTGGCTATACTATTCCTGGGGATTGTTTGTTTTTGTTTTGGATCTCTTTCTGGGGGAGATTGGTGGATTCTCTCAATTTCTATATTGCCCTCTGCTTCTAGGATATCAGGGCAATTTTCCTATAGGATTTCTTTAAAAATGAAGTCAAGGCTCTTTTTCCTGATCATGACTTTCAGGTATCCTAATAATTTTTAAATTATCTTTTCTGAATCTGTTTTCCAAATCAGTTGTTTTTTCAATGAGATGTTTCACATTTTCTTCTAATTTTTCATTCTTTTGGGATTGAAGTATTGTCTTGACTTCTCATAAAGTCATCAGATTCTCAGTGAGCTTTCTTATCTCCTTTTCCATCTGGCCAATTCTGCTCTTTAAAGTATTCTTCTCTTCAATAACTTTTTGAACTGTTTTATCCATTTGACCTATGCTGGTTTTTAACATGTTATTTTCTTCAGCATTTTTTTTGGATCTCCTTGACTAAGCTGCTGACTTCTTTTTCATGTTTTTCCTGCATATCTCTCATTTATTTTCCCAATTTTCAAAATCTTTTTTGAGCTCTGTCATAGTTTGAGCCCAACTTTTGTTTTTCTTGGAGTTTTAGATGCAGGAGTTTGTACTTCCTCATCTTCAGATTGAGTATTTTGATCCTTTTTGGGATCATAGACAAAAAATTTCTCAATGGTGTTCCATTCCTTTTTCCCCTTCATTTCTCCAGCCTGTGTCTGGTTTTGGGGGTGCTTCCTGAGTTTTTGAGTATTATTGGGACACCTACTTTGGGGGGGTTTGGGACACCCCACTGGGACCTTTATTCCTCCAAAGTCTTATGTTCTCTTGCCTGTGCTTTGATATGTAGATGACCGCAGACATTCCCCTCTGCCCTGGAGCTGTGAGGAGGACCCCTGCTATCTTAGTATGGAAGGCCAAACTGCAACCTGGATCTAAGTGTGGATAAACAGCAGAGTCCTGCCTCAGGGAGGGCAGACATATTTTTGCAGTCTCTCCTGACTCACCCTTACCATCTGTGGGCTGTGCTCTGGAGGTGTGGACTGGTTCCCCCCAGATTTCTGCTACAGGTTCTCACAGCAGGGCTGCTCTGAGACCAGTGGTCCTCACTCCACACTCATTCTAGTGCAGCAGTGTTCTACTGCCCCTTCAAGCTGTTCATGGTGATCCCTGGGCTGGGCTGGGCTGGGCTGGGCTGTGCTGAGCTGTGGCTGTGGCTTTTTTCCAACCCCCAATCCTGGTGAAACACACCTTTCCCATGGAACTTCTAAGTTATCTTGGGCTGGGAAAATGCATCATTCAGTCATTTTGTGGGTTCTACCCCCTCTAAATTTAGGTAGAGTCACCATTTGATGGCTTTTGGAATTTATTGGGGAACGAGTTTCTGGGAAATGCTGCCTTCAGGCTGCCATCTTATGATTAACCTTTTAAAGATAATTTTTTTCTTGTTTAAAATTTTAATTTTTTCAATTATCACACATTTTTCTCTTCTATCCCTCCCAAATAAATAGAAAACCCTCACAGCATTTAAACATAGGCAAGCAAAATAAATTCAAACATTGGCCACATTAAAAAATGTGTTATCTCATGGGGCATATTAATCCATCACCTCTCTGTCATGAGGTGAACAGTATTCTTAATTAGTTTTCCACATAAATTGGTATAAAAATGAAATATAATTTAAAAGGTGATTTGTGGTCTTACATGCTCATTAAAAATGTCTTAAAGTAATGTAACAGTAAGAGTTAGGAATACTTATTATAGCTAGTAAGATTATAAGTTTCTTTTTGCTGCAGGCATATAATATCCTTGTTACCATTATTTGATTATTCCTTTGTTCCACAAAAACACATTTTTCCATGAAATTGAAATTTATGGACAACTCTATAGGTAGCATGGAATAGTCAGTCAATAAGCATTTATTTACCAAGTGCCAAGCGTCCTTAAAGAAACACAGAAAGGTGAAAAATGTGGACTTTGTTCTCAAGGTTCACATTTTAAGGGAGAGATCACTTGTTCATAATTATGTATAACCAAGATATAAACAGAATAGAAGGAAACTAGTTTCAGAGAAGACCTCCTACAGAAGATAGGACTTGAGATGAGTCTTAAAGAAAGCAAGATTGGGGGCAGCTAGGTGGTGTATTGGATAGAGCACTGGTCCTGGAGTCAGGAGGACCTGAGTTCCAATGTGACCTCAGACACTTAATAATTACCTAGCTGTGTGACCTTGGGCAAATAACTTAATCCCATTGTCTTGAAAAAAAAACCAAAAAGACAAAAGAAAGCAAGTAAGCTAAGAAGTTGCAGTTAGGAAGGAGAACACTTCAGGCAAAGGTAGCTAGATCATGAAAGGTAGGAAGGAGCTAGTTTATGAAAGGTTTTTAATGCCAAAATAAGGGACTTCATCATTGATCCTGGAGTCAATATAGGGGGCCCCTGGAATTTTTTTAAACAGGATAATACAGTCTGACATATACGTCAGGAAAATCACTTTGTCAGTTGAATGAAAGAAATGGATTAAAGGGAGACTTGAAACAAGACCAACCCTCAGTGATGATGATGATATTATAAGAAACAATCATATAAATGGTATATATGTTCATCAGAAGTCAATATTTATACTATAAAAGTATGAATGTAAAGGTGGTGCCTTGGTATGGGAGAATTAGTATTGATTCTAGATTCAAACCCTGGGTTTAAATTCTACCTCTGCCCACTTATTATATGATCTCAAAGACGAGTCACAATCTATGACCTCATGTAAAATGAAGGCGTTGATCCAGAAAGCCTCTGATATCTCTTTGAACTCCATGATCCTACCTATGTTCAGACATTTGCTATCCTTAAAAACATTCATTTAAACCCTGTTATTTTTTCATGTTAATTTAACTTCTCTTACTGATGTTTTCTAAATCACTAAATATAGTGGTCTTCTCTCAGTTCTCACCAACTTGATCTCTTTGCAGCAATTTTACATTAATGGTCACCTACTCATCCTATATAGTCTTTCCTCCTTGGATTTTTCCCATACCAATCTTTTGTCCTCCTTTTATGCAACACCTCCTTAATCTCCTTTACTGCATCATTATCTATGTTCTCTCCCTGAACTATGTATGTCCCTTAGGGGTCTTTCTGAGTCCTCCTCTCTGTCTAGACCTTCAATCTTGGTGATGTTATGAACTCCCTTGAATTAAACGATAACTTCCAAACAGATGATTCCCAATATGTATTCAATTAGAGTTTCTCTTCTGAGCTAACAAGTTTTTGTTGGATATTTTCAAATGTATGTCACATTAGACATTTAAAATTCTGTCTATCCCCACTTTCTAAATGTACTCTTTCTCTAAACTTCCCTATTTCTGTTGAGAACATCCTCATTTTTCAAGTTACCCTAGTTTTTTCACTATCCTTAATGCTTTATAGCTAATAATTTGCTATGTGGATGTGTGTGTGTGTGTGTAAATAGGAATCACAATCATTTTGCAACATCTTGATGGACTAACTAAAGAAATCCCCTAACCACATGGTGGCTTATTATTGAAAAGTCCCAAACTCTATGCAAATACATGATAACTCAGATGATCTCATCAGCTATTATAACAACTACTTATGTTTGAATAAGAGGCAGTTTTGACTAAAAGGACTTATTTCACAATTATAAAAGTATTTGATCTCTTCCTCTTATCTTCTGCCCTTGAATAGTGACTATTTTCTTATGAAAATAAATCCTGCCAGTTGCATTCCAGTTATTCCTCTTTTCTTCCTTTTCTCTACTCAGCTTTCTTCTGTTAAATTCTTTACTTACATGTCCTACATTAATGCAGACTACTCTTGTGTACTGTATGAATATTTGAAATGTATTGAAATATATGAAAAGGCTTAAAAATATCTTTATCCTAGAAAGCTAAAGCAACTATTAGCAAGAGATTGATTTTTCTTAATATCTAATAAATCTCTTTACTTTCAGTTTGACACTCAGTCACTGAACCTTTAATGATGGATATGCTTTTCCAAAAAGATTAAGAAGCCAGACTTCTTTCCCATTACTCCCCTTCCATTCATTCTAGACCTAAACTAGTCAACTTGTTTGGTTTTTTTTTAAATTTGCTTGTTTGCTTTTTTTTTTGAGGTAATCAGATTAAGTGACTTGCCATGGGTCACATAGCTAATAAGTGTTTGAGGATGGATTTGAATTCAAATTCTCCTAACTCCAGGTTCATTACTCTATCCACTTAGTCACCTCATTGTCCCCTACTTGCTTATTTTTAAAGTTGGTACTTATTTCCTGCCTTTATGCTTGATCCCTAAAATACATTTCTCCATATTTCTCTTCTTAGATTCCTTAATGTTTTTTTCAAAACTCACTTAATGTGCCACCTTCTATGGGAAATCTTTCCTGGTCTCCCTAGTTATTAGTGCCTTCTTCCTTTTAGGATTATCACGTATGTACTTATCTCTTCTCAAGTTATATCCCTGTTACAGATAATACATTCCTTGACAACAGGGTTATTTTTTTTATCTTTGTTAAATCAAGAGCCAGAACCTGCTATTATGACTTGAACATAGGAAGCATTTATTACATTCTTTCTAGATTAGATGACAAAACAAAAAAACTCAAACATGTTCATGCAGCACCAAGATGTGGAGTTACTGGAACCTATAACTGAGAATAAAGAAAGATTTCAGGTCCCTAAAAGTTTATCAGCTCTGCTTAATTAAGGTGTATGACTGAGGTGGGGCCACCAGGTGGTGCTCAAACAGAGAGGGAAACAATTTGAGTTGAGGAATGAGCATCATGGGGCTTTAAGTTCAGTGATGCTTGGGAGTTCCTATGCTGACACCTGCACAGGACACAAGTAACAGAAACAACTTCACCATTAGGGCTGAACAATACAAACTAGATCTAGTTAGTAGAATCTCTTTTAGGCAGACAAGACAGAAAAGAAAAGCTGGTATGAGATGAGAAAGCAGTTTCCAGGGGGACAAAGGGTGGATATTTTCAGAAAAAGTCTAAGCAAGGTAGTAAGGTAAAATAACTTGGGTCCCACAGACTAATGCCAGGAAAACACTCCTGAGATACTGTTATAGGAGGAAAGCATCTATACTGACAGCTTTGAATGATCACACTTTGGATTTTCTCAAACTTGCACAAGAAAGTGCTTTCAGGAAGTCTGAAACATAATAACCTTGAAGTTAAATGCAATGCTAGGAAATCGGGCAGGAAGAAGATCAAGAAAAGTAGATACCATTTTATCACTTTGTAGTTGGTGTTTGGGACCAAAATCAAAGGGAAAGTATAGGAAAGGGAATAGGCATTTTATCTTTCATGTGTCAGTGCCTACTTAGCATTTTACAAAAATTTTATGAAATTGTTATTCTTTTCATTCATGATCATATGCTATCCTTCTAAGCTCCTGTCTATAGAAAGATACTTTGATAGAGAGAGAGACAGAGACAGAGATAGATACAGAGATAGATATATTTATCTATTGCAGGACTTGGTCCCTTAATTCCCTTAAACACCCCCAAAGATTGGTGTGCAGTTTATTGTGAGAACAATGAAACAGGAAGGAAAAGGAAAGAAATTCTATGATTTTTCCTCACATGGGTATTTGCTGTTTACCTCTCTGAAAACACATCATATAGATTAAGTAGAATAGAAGCTTCTTGAGGGCAAGAGAGTATTTCTTTTTTTAGTTTTGCATTTCCACTGCTCAGCATATTGCCTTGTACATAGTAGACACTTATATTGCTGTGGATTAGATATTTGGCTTATTTTTATCTTGTCATATTTACTCCTTCATTTCATACTTTTGTCACTTGTGGGGTTTTTTTTGCATCAAAGCACAAGATTTTATATTTATCCCCCTTAAATGTCACCTTATTAGATTAAGTTTATATTTCTAGTGTTTTTAGAGTCCAACTCTTATCTAATATTGCAGTTCTCAAAATATAGTCTATGGACATCTAGGGAACCCTGAAACCTTTTTGGGGGTCTTTGAAGTCAAAACTATTTTCATAATAATGCTAAGACATTTTAACTTCTCATGCAGTAAATAAATAAAACTCTTTGGAGCCCTCAATAATATTTCAGAATATGAGACAAACAAATTTGAGAACTGTTTATCCATTGTGTTAACTAAATGCCTTAGTTTTATGCTATATGACTTCCCTTAACTCAGTATTTTCTGACCCACGGCTCTACATGTTGTCCAATAGCTTGAAAGCCTGATGAAATCTTAGTCAACTCTGTCTACTGCATTCCTCTGATGTTTTTCAATGTGTCAACCCTGGCAAAACAAAGGAAAAGCGGTCAGTTTGGCATGACATATTGTAATTATTGTTTTCCATTTTAGAATGTTACTAGGCCAACTGAGGTCGGCCACAATCTATGCCAAAGAGAATGTCAGGCAAAGGTAGAAAAAGACAACCTAATAGAATACTGAGAACTCAACCGTCAGTGGATATATTTAAGAGTTAAGGGGACTCTAAACTAAGGACCACAAATAAGCCCTGTATAGATCCATCTAAGTATCTAAAAGGAGTCAGGTTGAATAATTTAATGACAAATTTTAGAATTCTTTCAGAAAAGCTGGGTGGCCTATAGTATATAAGTTTCAGTCTCAACTTTTTTTTTAACATTTGCCTTTCTCCAGTTCTGTAGCCCTTCTCCTTTAATTAAAATATAGATTAAATTAATTAGATTAAATATTATAGATATATATTATAAATATCTGTCCATCTCTCTTTTTTTGTCTCCCTCACACATATACACGTACTCACATACACACATGGTACATTCTTCCATAGTTACCACATCATCAATGTTGGAAAGGTATACATGTAAGGATATGTATACAGAGTATACATGTATACAGAGTTCTAAGTTTAGCCAAGGAACACATGATTTCCCTGAAAGGTTCACCTTGAATATTTTTGGATACTATTAAACTTTTGCAACATGGTTTCACTTTTCCAACATTTCATGAAAAGTATTTTCCTAGATTGGCTGGATCATGATTTAACAGTATATCAAGATGACATTTTAATTTACTTTCAGAATATGATCCAATGTACTATCCACAACCATAAGATGCAGGCTTCCTTCTACCACTACTAATGCTATGGTTGGCTGGAGAACTGCATATTCAACCTGACTACTTATTGAATCCCTTAACTCAAATACATCCACTGCCAGTTGGGTTCTCAGTATTCTATTAGATTGTCTTATTCTACCTTTGTCAGACATTCTCTTTGGCATAGATTGTGGCTCACTGTAGTTGGCCTAGCAAGCCAAGTATTTACAGAAGGAAATTGGGTGCTGTCTGTGTCCTTGGAGAAGGTTTGTGTGTGGGGTTGTTCAATAAGCAACCTGACGTCATGGCACAAAGAACACCGAAGGGTTGGGGAATTATGCTTGTGTGTCATAAGAGAAGTAATAACTGTATCCTTGACAACCCCTTCTTACTGCTTTTCTATTCTTAATATGTTTGAGGCAGCAGAACCTTGACATCAAGGCTGCTTCTGAGAGCTAGCAGAACCACATGAATGAAGCTAAGGCAGTATGTCATGGTCCACAATTGACTCCCTGCAAATTGGAGCAACTTTAAATGATCTTTCAACTCGTTTGTCCATTGTCAACACCAGATATACTTATCTTTTTAATGTGGTTCAAATTTCAAACAGGATATTTATTGTTTACAAAATTTAAGGACCATTGTCCTATCCCAAGACCAGATAAGAAAGCAGAACCATTGAACTATTTGGTACAAAAGCTTCACTGATACCCAACTCTGATTGAACTTCATGTCCCTCATGAAAATGGCCATTTATCCCATGCCAGGAGACCTGTTTTCCAGGTCTTTTAAAGTCACAGAACATAATACTTGCCACACTTGATGGAATAACTTGGCTATTTTACATGCTGACCTTTGAACATGACTACTCCATGGCTGGGTCTTTTCACTGACTGTCTCCTACCTCTCCCTTCTCTCCTTTATCTCTTAACTTTCTTGACTTTTTTAAAGATTCAACTCAAATCTCTCTTTCAGAAGGCCTTGCCAGGACTTCACTAATAGTGTCCTCCCCTCTGAGATCATATTCTATTTACTCTATGTTGATCTTAAATGTATCTAACTGTATGTTGTCTCATATGCAAATGTGAAGTCTTTGAGGGCAGGAACTATGATTTTGCTTTTCTTGTATCTGAATTGCCTAGCACAGAGCTTAGCACACTTTAAGAATTAATGTGTGTTAACTATTGACAGAATTTTACTAGGACTTTGACCTCCCTAAGAACATAGTGACTAGTATTTAAAAAACCCCACAAACACCAGTAAAATGATGATGCACTTCTATGTGTTACCCTCAATCCCAATTATGACTGAGACCATAATTGAAGGTAGGTACCCCTAGATTGTTGGTCAATGTTACCCTTTATTTTCTCCCTTTAAAAAATATTTTATTTTAAAGCAATTGGGTTAAGTGACTTGCCCAAGGTCACACAACTAAGCAATTATTAAGTGTCTGAGATTAGATTTGAACTCAGGTCCTCCTGACTACAGGACTGGTAGTCTATTCACTGTGCCACCTAGCTGCCTCCCTCAATATTACCCTTGAACTATTGTGACTCTGTTCACTTATGTTGCTAACGTACAGGACATATTTTATTTGCAGGGTATCTATGTCAGTCTTGTTAGTCCAATAATCAATCACATTGTATCCTCTTGCTTCCTTTCCCCTTCTTCTAGGTAGGAAGGAGGCTGTTTTCATTGCTTGTTTAGAAATGATGCAGGGAGTTCTAAGAATATGATACAGGGAATTATGAATATGGGAGATTCGTAATTGGAAACAGATTTTGTAATCCTTTATACTGTTAAATTTTGTAAAAATGTCATCTGCTCCTGTGATATAAATGGATTCTATTATTCTTGTTAGATGTAAAATTTGTATTATCTCCTTATTCCCAACCCCTAGGTTTCCAACCTTTTACCTTATTTTTAGTCACTGTATATTTTAGTCACTGAGGGGAGGGATTTCCCTATTGCCCACAGTCTCTAGACCTTTCACTAGATCAGAGAGTGGGCAAAAATATTAAAAACCTGACCTGGAATCCCCTTGAATCTTAGCCCAGCCAGTTCTCTCTCTCTCTCTCTCTCTCTCTCTCTCTCTCTCTCTCTCTCATTCTCTCTCTGTGAATTCTTTCACCATTCAGGCCTCTCTCAAACTTCCAGGGTGACACCAACTTCCTGGCAACACAGTGAGTTGTGAGAAGATGTGACAGTGACAGTCAATAACAAAATTTATTAAGTAACTAGTACAGCACCTTCAGGTATGTCCAACCTTCAGCCCATGGGCTAGCATTTGTTGTGCACGTTGGTGGACTGGATGCATTGTATTCATGAATGAGTATTGAATTCTGTATTGAGTCCTGGGTTTTTGTTGAGCAATGTGGACCAAAAGAGCTAAAAGGTTGAGTAGCCCTGTACTGGTTGTTCAGGGTTTGAGTCTGAGGACTGGGGTGGGGGGGGTGGGAGTGTTGGGGGCCATCAGAAGAGGAGGAAAGACATATAATTTTTTTTGGTGAGACAATGGAATTAAGTGACTTGCTTAAGATCACACAGCTAGTATATATATCAAGTATCGAGGCAGAATTGAACTCAGGTCTTCCTAACTCCAATGCCTGGTTGCCCCCCAAAAGACATAAATTAAACAATACCAAGTCCCTGCTCTTGAGGAGCTTATAATATAATAGAGAAGAAAAGTTAAAAACTTACTACACTTACAGTAAGTAAAAACTGACTACATTTCCACTTTACAGATGGAAGACAACAAAAATTAATTTTCTCAAATTCTCCAGGAATTGATAACTCTTGACTACTCACTCATCTTATGCTTTGTATAACCTCTTCCTTAGCTTGTAACCTGGTTTATTAGTTCTAAGCATGAACATCTCTGTATCTGTCTACTTTGCTCTCTTGCCAAGTGAGTATACCTTGATACAATCTGAATAATGAAGCAAAAAGTTCCTCCATCCCAACTCCTCTGGAATTTATGCCTTCAATAGGGTTCTGGGGAGGGGAACCGTTGGACTAATTAAGAAAAGTCTTAGGGGAAGATGTTGTAGAATTCTTCCCTAGGGATAAGAAATAGTTGATTGTATTGGTATTTCTCTTCAGATTTAGAGCTCTTGAAAGTCCATCAGTCTGTAGCTATTTGAAAGTGACTTAGGCAAGTAACAAACTTCCTGAGTTGTAAAAGGAAGGATTTGGACTAAATGGGCTCTGAGGTCCCTTTCAGCTTCAGGTTTGTGATTCTGTAATTATATGAATATCTTGCAATGTTATCCTGCTGTCTTGAACATTGCCAGGCAAACTTTTCATGTCGCCCTAAGAAATATGTCTATTACTTTCAACAGAGCAAGGTAAACTTTCCATTTCCATATATACCTTGTGTTACTTGGATCTGAATTGGGTTTTTCTTGTCTGATTTAATATTGTTATCTAATGTGTTGATTGATAGGGACCCCACATTTCAGGTGCTTACCCTTGGAAAACAATTACTAAATCATGTAGTCTGGGAGGTATAATAGGCAGAGTGCTAGACTTGGAGTCAAGAAGACCTGAGTTTGAATCCTATTTCAGACTCTTACTAGCTGGGTGATTGTGGGCAAATGACCTTTTTTATACCTCAGTTTCCTCATCTGTAAAATTAGAGGAATGTATTGAATGGTCTCTAAGGGAATTTCTAGTTCTAATTTTATGTCCTATGAACCTTTTTTGTATAAGTTTTTGCAAGGTAAATTGGTTTAAGTGGCTTGCCCAATGCTACACAACTGAGTAATTACTAAGTGTCTGAGGTCGGATTTGGACTCAGGTACTCCTCACTCCAGGGCTGGTGCTCTATCCACTGCACCACCTAGCCACATCCGTCCTATGAATCTTTAAAGTATCAAAGCCCTTTGGAAACATCCAGAGAGGCTATAGGTAGTTCCGTGCTAAGTACATTTTGAAGTCTTTTTTTTTTAGGTTTTTTCAAGGCAAATGGGGTTAAGAGGCTTGCCCAAGGCCACACAGCTAGGTAATTATTAAGTGTCTCAGCCCTGATTTGAACCCAGGTACTCCTGACTCCAAGGCCGGTGCTTTATCCACTATGCCACCTAGCTGCCCCTAGAAGTCTTCTTTGATAGACAAGGTTGCTTTAAAAATGTAGTTAACAAAGAACAATCCTCTATATCTTCTAATCGGTTCACTGTCTTTATAATGCCTTCTACTGCCTCAGAGGGCAGCACAGTGGAAGAATTGGTTCTAAATTTTTCTTCTAAATCTTCTTGGTTCAATGGTTTCCTCCAGTGACCATAGAAAGTATCACAGCGTTCTGTGAAGGTACTTCCATTCTCAAGGGTGACGCTCACCTCACAGTAGAGTGTATCAAAGTTAGGGTGATTGTTGGGAGGGTGCTCCAACTCTACTTTAGCAAGCAACTCCCTTATCTGAGGCCTGCTCACCTGGCTCTTGTGGAATGAGTGGACTGAGATGCCACCATCAAGCAATACAGTACAGGCAATGAACTGGAAGGAGTGCCGGGCTTCATGCTCTGAAACTGGGAAAGGTCTGTTCACGTATTTGACATCAGGGATTCTGAGCACAATTCTTTTGATCCTGTCAGTGGGGAGCAAGTACTTCCTTACAGAAGCAGTTGCATCTGCAACCCAGTGTGTTCCTAAATGGGCAGGGAAGCGCTTGGTGGCTATGTTTTGTTGATCTAGCAGCAGAGAATAAGATTCCAAAGCTGGTAGGGCTTGTGGGACATAGTTGGAATAGAAAGCCCCGAACCCTGATTCTATGTCCAAGATCTCCTGGTTCCCTTGAAGACCCAGCAAAGCCAGGAAAGCAGCTTCCAAGCCATGCCTGGCTGCATTGCCAATGTGAAGAGGTTTGGTCTGTGTGGCAGCATTTGCCATGGGTGCCCCTGCATAGGAAACAGCAATAGCCATGGCTTCTCTGCACTTTGTTTGGTCAAGCCCTAAAAACTTGGCTGCAGCAGCTGCACTGCCCAAAGTGCCCACAACTTTTGGTGGATGGAATCTGAAATGCAGAGCACAGAACAAGCTAGTTAGTTGTGGAGCATTAGAGAAAGATGTGACATTGATAACTAAAGGCATTTGAAAGGGGGTTATAAAAACACAGGTCAGGCAGTGGCTTACAAAGATGAGCCAATATTATATTTTACTTTTACTTGCTCATATGTAGTGAAATAAAAAATGTGCTCATCTGGAGAATTTGACTTGGAATTTTGGCATCAATTCTAGCAATTGGTCCAGGGAATATCTCAGAAGAAAATGAGGTAAACAGGACAGCCAATGGGAAGGGACTACAGATAGGGTCAAAGAGTTAGAAGGACAATTGGTACATGATGATGAGGGTATTTTAGTCTGGTCTGCCCTTGTACCATGACAAAATTAACATTGGAAAAGGCAGTTGTACACCTATACCAAGAATGAAACTCTAAATAGAAAACCACTTATAGGAGGTTTGGTCTGTACCACAATTCCCCTGACACCATCCCCTGTGCATTGAGAAAGAGCTGAGACCCAGATCTAGTATTTCCTTTTCCAACAACTGGTTCTATTAGTTGCTATGTTAGATACAAACTGTGTCCTTTTCCTTTTCCTTCTTTCCCTGATTGCAATATGTAGGATTGTGGGGAGTGCAAATAAAGTGAACTGGGTCTTTTCTGCAACTCTTGAGTAGAGAGCATATTTATACACTGTGGGAATACTATATGTAGGAGATGGTATGGACTCCACCTGAGTCACTTATTTTCTCTTATAGAATGCTTATGGAATACTTACAGAATACCTATAGAAAATACCGCATACAGTATCCACATATTTGTGTGAGAGATTATACCATTATAAGCATATGACTAGGGTTCTATGCAATATAGCAGGTTTGGGAGGAAGGCAAAATTTTCTAGTAGGTAAGAAATCTCAGAGCTATTCTACTTAGGTAAATCCTCATGATTGCACCCTTTGGTTAGTGGGAAGAGTGTAGCTACCTAGAGAGAAATGGACCTGGGGATTATTCCTTCTTAAAGAACGAAAAGAAAGTCTGCATTTCACCAGCAATCCACTCCAAAGTGGAGTAGTTTTTGATGGTCAAGTGGAAGAATCAGCATTTACTAAGTTCTTCCCATGTGTCAACATCTGCTAATAGTCGATCTTTTCTGCTGCATAAGACCAGATTAAGGCTAACAATGACACCTGGAAGTTAAAATTAGCCTTTAGTACTTGATAGATTTGATCTTGTGAGTAAATTAGAATACTCCAGAGCCCTAAAAGCACCAACTATTTAATAAATGAAGCAAAGAATGAGGTATCTTTTTGCCCAACTCTGGGACAAATTTTCTCCATACCTCTTTGGTATGTCTCTGGCTTCCTTGGAGAAATGCATCAATCGACCTTGTACTTCAATTCCAACATTGAAAGCCAGCAGCAGGTCAAGTCCAGAGATTCTGGGATTTTGAGGTAGGACCTCTGATAAAGCCAAGAGGGCAGGAAGGACAGGCCCCGAAGGATGTGTTGCAGGGTGCCAAGTATCATCAAAGTCCATCGAGTGAACCTTTTTGGGTAAGAAAACACATACAAACCCATAGATATACAAATTCAGTTCCCTTCAGTTCTAGTGGACTAAACTGACAGAGAAGAAGATAACTTTGTCAGAGATGGGATTTTTTTCTTAGATTTTATCTATTTTTCATTAAGGTTTGAGGAAGGAACATGATATGGGGTGGGGTAGACTTGGGTTCATATTTTGGATCAGATGTTTAGTAGCAGTGCAATCATAAGCTTGTAGAAAACACCTAGAACAGTTATATATATATATATGTATATATATATATAGTATATATATATATTCCTAAAACTTATCTATGTTTAAATTTTCTATATTTTCCCCTTATTGTTCACCTAGTCTCTTATAGAAAGTATTAAGAGAAATCTGTGGTTAACCCCAAAGAGTTATGGTCTATATGAATTTCCTTTACCCAAAGGCAAGCTGAGAGGGAAATTATGGTGGGGGAAAAGTGTGTGTGTGTGTGTGTGTGTGTGAGAGAGAGAGAGAGAGAGAGACAGAAAGAGAGAGAGACAGAAAGAGAGAGAGACAGAAAGAGAGAGAGGGAGACAGAGATGCACACAGAGAGACACACAGAGACAGAGAGACAGAGACACAGAGAGAGAGACAGAGAGAGGTACATGAAGAAAGGTGAGGGTGGAGGAGGAAAGAGGAAGGGAAGGGTGAAGGAAGAGGGGAAAAGGATTTGAAAGAATCAAAGATTTTTCTTTAAAGTATGTTATTAAGCTTCCTAAAAACAGAGATAAAAATGAACCCAGTCCACTCATCAACTGGTCTGGGTACACTAGAAATAAATGATAGCATTTGGAGATTGGTAAACCAAGAAGCATCATTCCAATTACTCTAGGACAGTTGCCTCAACATTCCATTTATTCCTCCTGTGTAGACATAAAGAGGCACTTTCCAGAAGATGGAAAGTTCAGAACAGTGACTAAAGGCAAAGTTAGTCTCAGAAGAGAAGAGATGGGAAAGAGTATCTAAAAGGAAACAGGCAGTTTTTTAAGCTAAATACTTCCAATTCCAAACACTGCTTTCTCAATAATATTTTTGTGGATATTGTGCATACTTGTTTCATTTCAAATTCTTCCTGGATATTTCCATCTAGTTGTCTTGCTATTAGTGGCAACTTGACTTTTATAAAACTGAATTCACTATTTTCTCCCTTAAAGAAATTTCCCCTCTCACTTTTTGGGTTATGCAGGATTGACAGCTTGCAATTGTCTTTGACTCTTACATCAAGTTAATCAACAAGTCCAGTTATTTGTTCTTCAATAATCTTTCACTCATTTCTTTTTTCCCCCATACCCACTGCACTGTTTAGCCACCTATCATTCATAACTAGCCCACTGCAGAAGTCTGAACAATTATCTTCCTAATTTTAGACTCTTCACACTTCTCATTGTCAGAACATCTCCCTAAATCATTGATTTGGTTATTTCAACCCCTGCTTTTAAAAAATCTTCAATAGTTCCCCACTTCCTACCATGTATTCTGTATCCCAGCATTCAAGACCTTCTGCTATCTGGCCCTAACCTAACTTCTCAGTTTTGCTTCCAACTACTTTCACATAAAAAATAACTTCCAGTCAAATTCCTTTACCTGCTGTTTCCTAAATAATATATAAGATAATGATACAATATAATAATCCCACTTATATAATGCTTTGTTTGAAGTGCTTTCCTTATAACAATCCTACATCATTGTGAGGAAAGTCAGGAATGGACAAGTATTGTCATACTTATTTTACAGATGAGAAAAAAAATGTAGTTTTTGAGAATGTAAGACTTATTCATAGTTGTACAACTTATATGGGTCCAAAGTAATATCAAGATTAAGAATTTCTGATTGCAATGCTGGCACTTGATACACTATTACTTCCTACCTGTTCCTTTGACCTACTCCCAAGTTTCTACTTATTGGAGCCCTTCAAAAGATAAGCTTAAATGCAACTCCTTTCATGGGGCTTTCTCTGATTAGCCTTGCCAAAAATGTCTCTCCCATTCTGAAATTCTCCAACAGTATTGATATCATTTATTATCTTAGCTTAGATTTCCTTTTATAGTCATTACTGTGTATCTGTCTTATGTTTTCCATTGATGAAAGTGCTTTGGCATTGAGTTTTTTGTCTTTTGTCACAAGAGAAGTTTATCCTGGAGAAAGAGTCTAGACTTAGAGTTGGGATATCCTCGGAGTTTTCTGTACTTCATATGAAACCCTCCCTTTCCCCAAGTCCTTGACTTCATCTTTTCATAGATAATTTTATCCCATGAAACTTCTAAGAAGACTTGTTTTTAAAAAAGCTTTAGAAACAGACAAAACTGGTGATACTAAATATCTGAGATTTGAACAGTTAGTTACATAAAGATCCTTACAGCTACTCCATTAACGAAAGCAGCATATGTGGGTGGGAGCCTGAGGTCTGGATGTCCCCAGACGCAGCTGGATACATCAGAACTGTAGATCTGGAACAAAAGCAGAGGAGTCAAATTGGGGCATCAGGTCACCATTTCTATTCTTGCTTGTTTCTTCCTTTTATTGATTGGGGTTATTATTCTAGCAATTTTTGATGACAAATATAAATTACATTCTGTAAATGTCTTTTTCTTTGACCCAGAGAATTTTATAACTCCTCCTTCACATGTAGATTAGAGAAAACTGTCATCCTTTTGCAAAAGTTCCTGATACAGACAGGCTTTAAGGGACAGAGGAGTTTGACATTATCTGCACTTTTTTGTTTTTTGTTTTTAACCTTTCAGTTCTAAATGGATGATTGCTAGGCATTTAGACCTACTGTATATATGTTATTGTTAAATATATGTGTGAATTATTTTTTAAACTGAACCTGTGTTGGGGCAGCTAGGTGGTGCAGTGAATAGAGCACCGGCCCTGGAGTTAGGAGGACCTGAATTCAAATCCGGCCTTAGACACTTACTAATTACCTAGCTGTGTGACCTTGGGCAAGTCACCCCATTGTCTTGCCAAAAAAAAAAATCTAAAAAAATTAAACTGAATCTGTGATTTTATCAGCACAGAGAACTCCTGATGAGGAACTTCCCCTACTTTTGGAGACTGGGACCTGCTCTGCAATTTAGTTTCAAGAGTGACATGGGACATTTAGAGGTTAACAGGTCAAACATCCATTTTTGTGCCAAAGGTGAGACTTGGACTCAAGTGAGAACAGCTTGCTATCCATGGTGACTCAATATATTTTACTTATTATAAACATATTTTCAATAATATATTATGTAACATATTATTATAGATATACAAGTTACTATATATATATATATATATATATACAAATATGTGTGGAAACACAACTATATACATACATATATATATGTATATATATATATATATGCACACACATATTATAAACACACACATATATCCTTCCCAGATAGTCTTCAGGCAATTGTTTAAGACTGAGGTAAAAGAAAATGCCTATATGCTTTTGCAGAGTAAGCTTACTCATCTTTTTTTTTATTTTTTTAAAACTTTTTTTTTTAGTTTTTGCAAGGCAAATGGGGTTAAGTGGCTTGCCCAAGACCACACAGCTAGGTAATTATTAAGTGTCTAAGACCAGATTTGAACACAGGTACTCCTGACTCCAAGGCCAGGGCTTTATCCACTACGCCACCTAGCTGCCCCTGAAGCTTACTTATCTTATGGGGAGTGGTATAGAGCTATGAAGTCACAGAACTGGTCCAAAAAATACTCCAAATGCCTATATTATAGCCACATGTCTATGTGATATCATACTTATTATTATAGTCATGCTAGACATATTTTGCTTAAATGACAAATAAGTGCCTATATTGTTTTATATTTATTATTATTACTATAGATATGTATCCACCACATATATACAAGGCTCATTATTTTTTACTGTGTCAAATGCTTTATATGTAGCTAAATCATAGACATGTTTGTTATTTTTAATATATACATTATATATATATATATGTTCCTATATTATATCTCAACTTGTGTATCTTTCATGGATTTGAACTGTGTGTGTGTGTGTGTGTGTGTGTGTGTTTAAACTATTAAAGTTTAAAGCTGCATTAAGAATTTTAGGACACCCAATTTAGGCATGTATGTGTATATTTGAACACATGGACAATTTGTATCTATACATAAACATATGTATGTGTTACACATATGTATTGTACATATATAGTAATGTGTGTTGTGTGTATATATAGTAACATATATATGAATGTATAGACCTGTAATCTTATTGATGTAGAAAAAAATTATATAAATTGCTACTGATTTTATTGATGTAGTTTAGCAACTTGTCTGAAATTTATAGTTTTAGCATTAACAAGTATTTCTTTGGTTCCAAGTATATAATGCTAGGCACTGTAGTAAGTGCTAAGCACACAAAGAAGGGCAGAAACAGTCCTTGCCTTCAGGAACCTCACAATTTAATGGGGAGAGACAATATGTAAAGCAGTTGTGTACAGGATAATTTGGAGATAATCACTAGAGGAAAGACATTCATCATTGGGAAGTAGCTGGAGGTATCATTGGAGTCAGCTGGTGGTGTAGTGGATAGAACTCGGTCTAGAATTAGAAAGACCTGAGTTCAAATGTGTCCACAGACACTTATTATCTGTGTGAAATTAGGCAAGTCAATTAATCTGTGTCTGCCTGAGTTTCCCATTGTAAAATGAGGATAACAATAACACTTACATCATAGGAACAAGTGAGATAACATATATAAGGTCACTCAGCATAGTGTCTGGTATCTAGTAAGTGCTCTTTCCTTCCTCTTTTCCATTAAGAGGGATTGAGAGAGGTTTTTAACTGAAGGTGAGATTTTAGTTGAGACTCAAAGGAAGTCAGGGAAGCTGGGAGGCAGATGAGGAGGGAGAGCAATCCAGATATAGTGGACAGCTGGTAAAAAATAAAAACAAAAACAAACTCAGACTCAGGAGAAGAGTCTCTTGTTGAAGTAACAGCAAGGAGGCCAGTGTCATTGGATCACAGAATACATGGAGGTGAATAAAACATTAGAAGACTGGAAAGACAGCAAGGGTTCAAGTTATGAAGGACTTTAAAAGTCAGAGGATTTTATTTTTGATCCTAGAGGTAATAGGGGGCCACTGGTATATACTGAATAGGGAGAATGACATGGTTTTACCATGTCAGGTTTTACCTTAATTTTACTACTAAGAAGATCACTTTGAAAGCCAAGTAGAGGATGTATGCAGTGGGGAGATACCTGAAGTAAGGAGATCAATCAGAAGGCTATTGCAGTAGTCCAAGAATGATGAGATTCTTCACCAAGGTGATCATAGTGTCAAAGGAGTAAAGGGGGACACATATAGGAGAGATGTGATGAAGGAGAATCTGTACAACTTGGCAACAGATTGGAGAGGGAGCCATGAGAAAGAGTGAGCAATCTAGGATGACATCTTGGCTGCAAAGCCAGGGTAACTCAATGGATAGTGATAGTAGCAAGCTATTTAGGAATGGGTAGGGTTGGGAGGGAAAGGTAGAATATTTGCTTTGGCACTGAGAGATTGTGATTTGCCAGAGGTCAAACAGTATGTATCAAAAGTTGGATGTAAACACAGATCTTTCTGACTCCAAGCTGTATCTGTTAGTGTCCCATATTATGTCATGTTATATATTATATTAATTATATTATACTATATTTATTATGTCTCATCATATATCCATTATATCATATGTTATATTAGATTATCTTGTTATATTATTACATTATAGTATATTATATCTTACTCTGCTCTGCTGTATTATATTTCATGACACTGATTTTCTGACATACTAGTATCTATAATATATACTTTTTTTAATTAAAAATTTTTTTTTAGGTTTTTGCAAGGCAAATGGGGTTAAGTGGCTTGCCCAAGGCCACATAGCTAGGTAATTATTAAGTGTCTGAGACCAGATTTGAACTCAGGTACTCCTGACTCCAAGGCCGGTGCTTTATCCACTACGCCACTATGCCACCCCCCCAATTTTTTTTATTAAAGATATTATTTGAGTTTTACAATTTTCCCCCCAATCTTACTTCCTCCCCCCCTCCACGGAAAGCAATCTGTCAGTCTTTACAATATATACTTTTGTACTCTTACTTTACTATATTGCATAGTTTTGTGGAAGACTTCAGTATTGGTTCCCAGTAAGCCAACACCCAGAGTATCCAGGATCATCCTCTTGCTTCTATGAATGACTTGGTCTGTCAGATGCTGGACATTTAGGCCATGGATGATAGTGGCAAAGCTTTCTGTGACAGACTTAAAAGAAAACAGATATTGTGCATTTATATTTCCATGTTTATTAGGACTAAGCATTTTTACTTGTAGATTTGTGCCATCTTTAGTGAATTCAATATTCAGAGATAACACATTGTAAACTCAGAATTTCAGTGCTGGAAGCTACCTTAGGAATCACCTGATCTAATGCCAATTTTTTTTTTTTACAAAGAATGAGCTTTGGGGGACAGATTGATGCAGGCATTTAGCAGTGGTCACCCAGATGTTTATGGTGGAACTGAAAATTGGTTCCAGTGTCTCATGTATTTCCCACTTCACCAAGCTACTGAATCCTTAGAAAAAAGATTAAGTGAGGATTGTTATCTCTATTTCACAAGGATCCTTTGCTTTTAAAAAAAGGACCATGACAAGGTTTTTTAAAGTAAATTTTTTTTAGCAAAAAGAATTTAAAATAAGGTTTGATTTGAACAAGCTTTACTTGTTCATTTATGTGCTTTACTTTCAAATTACAACAAATTTTAGTTGTGGCACATTCCTCCTGCCTCGATGTCAAAAGAGATGCATGCTTCATTAGCTATTCTCTGAGATCAAGACTGGTCAGTATATTCAGAATTCAGTTTCCTTTTAGTTACATATAGCTCTCTAAGAACACACCAGTTGTTTAAGATGAGGTCTACTTACCCACCCCCAAACATTGTCTCAACTCTTTGAAGCCAATGGGAGGAAAACTACCACAAATGGCCCAGTTCCAATGATTAGCTATTCTTGATTCTAAGGATCTTGCTTACCAGCTTGCCTCAATTCTAGATTCTCTAAATCTTAGCTAGGTTTCTATCGCTAACATTTTCATTAAATGGGTCTTTTAAAATAAGCTACTATGTATGGGACACTACGTCTTTTGTTGTTACATGATGTGTTACTTTTCAGTCTTTTTTAAAGCCTTGATATTAATGGAAGATATTGTGTTTGGATTTTCACAGTGAAGTCTCCAAGATGGAGCTGGGAGGCAATAGATTTAGAATAGGATAGGAGTTCAGATGCCATCTCATTTTACAGAAACTTCATTTTTCACAGAAGAAACTGAAGCTGAACAAATTAAGTGACTTTCCCAAGATTATATTGATTGTAAGCATCAGAGTTGGGATTTGTACTCGAGTTCTCAGAATTCTAAGTCAGTGCTCTTTTCATTACACCAGAGGAAGCAAGGGAAGGAATGAGCATTTTATGTACTAGGTATCCTTTTACAATTATCTCATGAGGGCAACCCAGTTCCCTGAGTTCAAATCTGACCTCAGACACTTACTAATTGTGTGACCTTGGGCAAGTTATTTAACATTGCTTACCTCAGTTTTATCATCTATAAAAGGAAGTAGAGATAACAAATCACTCCAGTATCTTTGCCAAGAAAACCCCAATAGGGTCACAAAGAGTTAGACATGACTGAAAAATAAAAGAACTGAACAACACTCACAACAAACCTTTGATCATTACAATGACCCTGTGAAATAGGAACTATTGTTATTCCCATTTTATAGTTGAGGAAACTAGGGAACTGAGGTTAGGTGACTTGCCCAGGGTCACACCTAATCTGAGACTAAATTCAGTTCTTCCTGATGCCTGGTCCTGCCTCAAGAGAGTCAAAGTCAGGGGCATTACTACTTTATATTCTAAGAATTTCTTCAAATCTAATTTAAAATGAGAAAAGAAGAGATTATTGTGACAGCAGCCACTTTGGCCTTTTGCTAACATTTGTATTTATTTCTGGGAATTCCAGTCCTAAAAATTGCTGCTTTTCCCCAATCCTATCTTTACAGTGGATCTGATTAGTGGTAGTACATAATTTTTTTCTCTACCAGAACAGGCTAGCAGTAATGGCACTATCATGTTGGGTGTTCATAGGATGATGTTCAATCATAGAAATAAGAAAATTTTAAGAAATCATAAGAAAAAGATGCACTCTAATTTAGAGTTGGAGGGAATATGGGAGGTCAGTCTAGCTCAAATCTTACTTGATGGATGACTCTCTTCAATGACATTTTCCACAAATATTTTTCTAGTTTTTTCTTGAAGAACTCACTGCCTTGTGAAAAGTCCATTCCATTTGGAAAAGTGGGAGAGCAGACACAAAAGTAGGATCTTGGATTGGTTATTATATGCCTATTCTAACCATGTACTGCCATAAATAGTGCAATAGAGAAGGTTGCTTGGAATTCTTTTAATAATCATAGTCGTCATATTTATATAGCACTTGGCAGTTTTCTCTCTGCCCAGCTCTGTGAGGTAGCAATGTTAAATATTATCAATCACCTGTATTTTGCAAATGAGAAAACTAGAGCTAAGAGAACTTAAATGGATTGCTAAAGGTCACACAGATAGGCTAAAATATTGTTGGAATTAAATGGGGGTCTCAACTCAAAGATGAGTTCATTTTCTACTATGCTACAAGGCATTTCATACTTCTAAAGGAAAAATAACCTTACACTGACCCTAAAAGGAATGGCCAGGAATGTAAGAAAAATGAGATGAAGAGAAAGAAACAAGTGACTACTCAACAACCCATGAACTTTACTTTCCCCCATTCATCTTAAAAATAACTTTTTTGGATCTGACTGATTTTTTCTTGGCAATTGAGGAAGCAGTGAGGTGAAATGAAAAATCATTGGTTCTAAAGTCAAAGATTCTTGGCTCTATTATTTATTATATGTTTGACCTTAGACAAAGCACTTAAGCATTTTGGACTTCAATTACATCCTATGAAAAAGGAGAGGAGTTGAACTAGGTGATTTCTAGGCCCAGGTTTAGTAAACCAACAATAAAAACTATGCTCAAAGTATAAAATAAGTAATACTATACTGACTAATTTCCTTTTTTATTTAAACATTTTACTTCTAGTTCTGAATTCTTCCCTTCCCTTCAATCTTTTCCCTCCTATTGAGAAGACAAGTAGTATGAAACCCATTATGCATATGAACTGATAAATTTTTTTTTAGATTTTTGCAAGGCAATGGGGTTAAGTGGCTTTCCCAAGGCTACACAGCTAGGTAATTATTAAGTGTCTGGGGCCGGATTTGAACTCAGGTACTACTGACTTCAGGGCAGGTGCTCCATCCACTGCGCCACCTAGCCGCCCTGAACTGAATAATTTCTTAATCTCAAGTGTCTACTTATCTTCTCAGTTTAAAAAGCTAACCATCTCCCTTATATTTATGTTATTAGATGAAGAAAAAGATGTATTCAAGTTTTCAGTCAATCAATATATGTCAGGTTCTCTATTAGGCCCAGAATATATAAAAAAAAATGAAAAAGTTCTACTTCCTCAAGAAACTTATATTCCATTAGGGGAGAAAACATATAAACATATAAGCATAAATACAAGAATATTTTTTGAGGGAAGGAGCTAGTATTTGGGGGGGTGATCCAGAAATCATTTGCCATTTTTAAAAAAATGCCACTTTCAAAGCAAAAATATCAAATAACTGGAAAAGAGAGAAGAAAAATCAAACCAAAGGAAATAGGCTATAACATAATCATACCTTGAGAATCATTCTGAGCTAAAGAGGATGTCAATCCCAGGAACAAAGTTGAGCAGTGACTTGAACAAGCACCAAACTTCATTTATAGAATCAGCTTTTCCCAACTTCATTTATAGAATCAGCTTTTCCCTCACCACGCCTTCCCACCTCACCCCCTCACTTTGCTCAATCATTTCCTTCTCTAAACCTAGGAACTTCCCCATTTCTCCATTGTGTTAATTTCAATTGCCCCTATCATGAACTTTTTGGCCCATCCCAATGGATCAGGAATTAGTTTGGAGCTCTTCCTATGGAGCACAAGTGGGGATGGGACTGTGCCTAGGTCCCTTCCTGTGAACCACTTTCCAAGGGACATCTGAATCCAATGCCTCCAGGTTGCTTCTTTCGTCCTCATAATAGGTAAAAGGGACTATGTCAAAGAGGATCGCCAACTGATGCAAGAACTACCCTTTCGGCAGGTCAGATAAGAGACTCAATCTCTGTCTGTCTGTCTCTGTCTCTCTGTCTCTCTGTCTCTGTCTCTGTCTCTGTCTCTGTCTGTCTGTCTCTTTCTCACCCCCCCCCCCATACTTCGTTGGATCACATCAGTACCAGTTTCATTTCTTGTAAGGACTGGGAAGGGATTTTTCTCTCCTCTTTTGCAACATCAGCACCATGTATAGCAATGAACCTGTATTTCCATCACTTAACACAGTTCATGATAATTTGTTCAGTCTTTTTTCAGTTTGTGTCTGACTCAGGCTAGATTTGAACTCACAATGATGAGTCTTCCTGATTTCAAGGTCAGTGCTCTATCCACTGCATCACCTAGCCACCCATTTATTGTGTCATTTCAGTCATGTCTGACTATCAATGATCCCCTTTGGAATTTTTTTGACAAAGTTCCTGGAGTGGTTTGCTATTTCTTTTTCCAACTCATTTTACAGAAGAGGAAACTGAGGTAAACAGTGACTTGCCTGGGGTCTCCTAGCTAGTATGTGTCTAAGGTTGGATTTGAACTCAGGTCTTCCTGACTTCAGGACTGGAACTCCATCCACTGTGCCACCTAACTGCTAAATAGTGGGAACTTAATGAATGCTGGTTGAATGAATGATTGAACTAGAGACTAGGTCTCAAGTCCTCTTTTGTTTTGTGTTTCTTTCCCCTAGTATAGGTCATCAAACAATTGATCCTAGGAGAGCTTCAGAGATTCTGACCCATGCTCTGACTTATTTAAGGATGATATCTTGATTGATTTATGTCAGCCACTGATAAAAATGTTACCCTTCAGAATCTGGATTGAGACATCTTTGGGAGTCTGGAGACATTGTCTGTTTGCTCTTCCCCATATACAACATAGCATCTTTCATCTCTGTGCCTTTGCACATACTAATCTACTCTTTCCACCAAGTTTTTCTTCTTACCTCCAACATTTGGAACCTGATTGAAGTCCTTCAAGAGACCTTTCCTGATTCTTTCAGTTACAAGTATCTCCTTCCATAAAGGTCCCAACCAAATCACTTTTTATTTATTTCCTATGTAAGGGGAGAGTGAATGATTGAGAAATCAAACAATTGACTCCATAGTGATAAGATCCAAGCTCTGATTTATGTATCAGATGAGAATACTCTGATAGTTTGAGAGGTTTGAATACATTCTTGGTATAACAGAGAAGGGGTTGTGTCTGCTCAGGGTCTTGGTCATACCTCTTGGGGTTCATCCAGCCATTAACTGCTACAGAGTAGTGCTACACACACACACACACACACACACACACACACTAATCTATTTGACCATAAACATGTTGCATTAGGAACTGCTTACTTTTGTATTTATATCTCTAGCTTTAGGCAGAGGAGACACTTGATAAATATTTGTTGATTAGTTAATTGACTGATGGTCTTCACAGCAAGACAAGCAAAGTTTCCTTACTTAACCACACAATGCAGATATCAATATGATTTTCATTAACCTTATCAGAGTGTTGGATCTTGTTATGTAGCCCTGACTGATCAGTATTTACTCCCTGAGGGTTGTAGTTGGAAAGTCTTATTAGGACCCTGGAAGTATGAATTACAGCCTTAGTTATAGCAATCTAGATGTGTGATCTTGGCCATACCATTTACCCCCAATTTTTGGTTTACTTATTCTTAAGGTGAGGTGTCAGATTATGGTCTCTAAAATCTCTTCCAATCCTAATATTTTATAGGTCCAGGGATATCTGGAAAGTGTTTATCAACTAGCTCTCTGAAAAATGTACTCAGGATACACTTTTGAGTTTAATCTGTAATATTAGTACTTAGACAAACAGTAAAACAAATACACTCCTGATTTGTAGCTTTGTGAATTTTTAGGATGAAAATACTCACAGAAAATTTAGCATTGATTCTCACTGGTATCAGTTTCTTCCAAATGTTTTTCAAATATTTATTTCTTAGTATGATAATGTAGTTGGTCAGAAACCTGATGGGATGGTAGATATAAATCATCTCCATGGTGCACTGCAGTAGGAACTTTTCCCAGGGTCTAGACTGGGAACTCACTGTTTTGTGACATCCCTGAGAAGTCACAGAAGGATGTGCAATTCTTTTCTCTTAAGTTTTAAAAAATTAAAAAAAAATTATTATTAATTATTATTATTATTTTTGTATTACCACACTTAAAAGCAAGCAAATGTAGTTACTTTCTTTTTAATTTTTCTCTTTCTGGAAACACATGTTCAAAACATGTTGTGCACATACACCCAAATAACTTTGTCATCATAGTGCTTTGAACTGATATCCTAAATCAGGAAAGTCCTACATGAAGTCAATTATTCAGAGGTAAAAGGTGTTGGTAAGTATTTTTGAAACTGTTGTAAATAACTAGTAAACACTGAATCTCAGAGGGTTTGCTTAGGATAAGGACAATAAAGGAGGAGCAGTGATCTGCATCTTTCCTTCTGATTCAGAAGATCATTTTCCCAGGAGGAAATAATCTTCTCTTCTGTCACCTTCACTAATATTGGCCCCTCTAAGGAAAAGTCCAAGGAAAAAAGTGTTTTCAAACAATATCAAAATCAAGAAAGCCAGATCTAGATATTCAATCAGACCTTCAGGAGGTTGCCAGCATGATTCCAAGGCAAAATCAGATTCAAAGGTATAGTTTACAAATTAATGCTGCTCATTCTGCTGTGACAACTTAGTGTATATTGACCCACCTAGCCAGAAAGATTGTAAATACAGATTTCTAAATACATTATGTCAATACCTCTATTCATCATTGTTTGTTCCAGTCTATCACAGCATTTATGGGACAAAGTGAAGGTTTCATAAAAGAAGCAGACAGAACAAACATGAATAAAACAAAATATCTTTATTAAGGTTTTAACTCACATGTCTCAGATATTTAAACTCACATAATGGGAGTTATAAGGCCTAAAGAGAAACAACTGGAGGCAGGTCATGGAGAGTGGGTGGGAGCACCTTCTGTAAAAAACCAAAAATATCAATTAAAAATCAATAAATAAAACCAGGGAGTCACCAGAATTGCAGGTGGGACATTCTTCACATCATTGAGAAGGAGAGGGAGTTAGTGATGGTCCTTCAAAGAGATTGCCTTGAACTTTGTAAACCAAATCTTTGGCACCATAACCAGTCCAAGTATGGATGTTTGTGGGTTTAGATCACTTCCATAGCAAAGCTGCTCACAAATGCAGGTGAAGGTAATAAGGAGGGGGGGAAGTTGGGATTCTCACTCAGATGTAGTTTAGCATAAAATAAATGTGGAATGCAAATCTTAGGTATGGAAATGTCTATAAAATTTCAGGATAAGGCTGTTTAGACAGAAAGAGAGGGCTTAATATCTAAAATACTCAAAGCAGAAGAAGTTTACTTCATGGATCTCCTTGTAGGCACAAGATTTTGAAGATTATTGCTGTGTTTGTAATTGATAATTGATCATATATTGCTCATTTTCATGTCCATAGAAATTTCATGTATAATGACATAAATCACTCCTGAGTCTATGCATGGGGTGATTAGGGCTCTCCACTCTCTCCTCTACTTTCTTAGCATTAGGTTCTAGCCTTTTGTCTCATGTCTACAGTGTTCTGGTAAACCAAGAGAGAACTTGTGATTGTCTTCCTGTCAGTGGTCATCCTCTCTGTCACAGAAGCCTGATCTCTAGTGATCGCTTGAATGCTCTAGAGTTCAGAAAATTCCAATCAATTGCACTAACAAGAGGGTCATCAAGGCTAGAATGTCCATCTCAGAGTTTAATCATCTATGTTCAGGGAAGAAAACACAATTGGGAAAAGATAGCCAAGGCCTGTATTTATGACCACATGAAAAAATTCTACAAATTACTCATAATAGAAAACACAAATCTAAACATCCCCCAGAATGGCAGCAGTCAAGGACCAGTACACTGATGTATCATTGGTGGAGTGGTGAAAAGGTACAACGGTTTTGGACAGCAATTTGAAATTGTTCAAATAAAAGGACTAAAATGTCCATAAACTTAGAACCAGAGATTCCATTATTGGAAGTCATCCATAAGAAGAAAGTCTCAATATACACCAAGATATTTATAGCAGCACTTTTTGTGATAACTAAGAATTGGAAGCAAAGTAGATGTACATCATTTGGGTAATGATCAGATTTTGGTACATGAATGTAATAGATTATTTATTGTGCTGTAAGAAATGTGTGATGAATAAAGACAAGCAGGGAAAGATTCATATGAATTGATGTAGTAGCCAAGTAAAGTGATTATACACAATGATTACAACAATGTATATGGAAAGAACAACCACACACACAAATAAAAAGTGAATTTAATAAAATTATAAAGATCAAATGGGACTAGAGTGAACATATATGAGAGGATACCCCCAACCTAGCCCTTTATGGAGACTTAAGTGTATTAATCAATTGCAGTGACTTTTTTTTCCTTCTAGAATACTGTTTGTTATATGAGTTGGCTCTCTGGGAAGAGGGAGAAAAGGAATATCTGGGAAAACTATGATAATGTAAGAAAGAGGAAACATCAATAAAAACTTACTTTATAAATGTTCTCTGTAATGAACCCTGAGTTAGTCTAAATGGAATGAATGATTTTTTTAAATTCACCTAAGTAAATTTTTTTCCTGAGAGAAAAATCACAGGAAATAAATAATTTCTTGGTTAAGAACTCTCAGTTCCTACTGTCATTTGACCAGATGTGCCCTTTCAGAGACATTTCGATAGAAATGTAGAATTGAACATTTCTTGGATGTCCACATAGCTAACATTGTACTAGAGGCTTAAAGAGCAGTATACAAAGCTCTGGAGTGACAAAAATTTCTTTTTAGGCCAAGCTTGGGTGTGACCTGACTATTCCTTGTAGTTCTAATTCCTCAGATATGAGGATTCATTCTTTACTTCATTCTTTGTTTGAACTTCTATTGCATATTCACATGTAATATAGCTCTTTAGGCATCTCCCTTATTTTCCCTCCTATAATGAAATGGGGAGATGATTATTTGTCTTAATATAGCTGATACCTAGCCCAGAGTCATTTATATAGGAAGTTCTTTAAAGAAAATCCAGTTATAAGATTTTCTGTAAAGAAAATAATTGAGGCTAATGCTGAAATAAAAAGATAGGTAAAGACATAAAACTTGATTCCTTAAAGGTACTTTTCAAAATATAGGGAGATTCATATTTTTAATTTTATTTTTTGGGATATTATCCTATAATTTTTCTTTTCATCTTCACTGTTGAGGTCACTTTCCATTGTAATAGGAAGAATAGTACTTGACCGTTGAAAGTAAACAGCTCGGGGTGGCTAGGTAGCACAGTGAATAGAGCACTGGCCCTGGAGTCAGGAGTACCTGAGTTCAAATCCAACCTCAGACACTAAATAATTACCTAGCTGTGTGGCCTTGGGTAAGCCACTTTAACCCTATTTGCCTTGAAAAATCCTAAAAAAAAAAAAGTAAACAGCTTAATGTAAAAAAAAAACACACCTAAGATAAAAAAAAGGAAATTATGAAATAATCTCAGCACAGAGATGAAAATAGTTTTCCACCAAGATGCAGTGTGTATGGACTGTTGGTTGTAGTGAACAAATATAGAACAATTAACCCGATTTGTGATGCACACAATTCAAGTCAATTTAATATTTATTAACTTCTATTTCAAGAGCCAAAGCATGGGTTTTTAGGGTTGAGCATAAAACAGGCAAAAATAAAACTGCCCCTATCTTTTTTTTTCATTTTTTTTCAAGGCAAATGGGGTTAAGTGGCTTGCCCAAGGCCACACAGCTTGGTAATTATTAAGTGTCTGAGGTGGGATTTGAACCCAGGTACTCCTGATTCCAGCACCGGTGCTCTATCCACTGTGCCACCTAGCTGCCCCTAAAACTGTTCCTATCTTGAAGCAATTTATGTCCTCGGGTGGCCCCGGGGTTGGGGTGGGGTGGTGAGGAAATAAAACATGTGCACAAGTAAGTAGAGCACAAGGAAAATTGATGAGGGATAGAGTACTAATATCCCATTACAAACATGTATGACTAAACATATAAAAATCACTGCATTAGCCATTTCCTATTTTTGGCAGATATGGTCAGGAGTTAAGCCAGCTTCTGTGCGAAGAACTCACTATTTTGACAAAATCTGTTGGAAAAACTGTAAAATAGTAATGGCAGAAACCAGGAATAGAACAGCATCTCACACCGCATACAAAGTAGGTACATGATTTAGACATAAAGGGTGACCCTATAGGCTAATTAGAGGAGCAAGAAATCATTTATATTTCAGATTTATGGAGAGAAGAATTTATAATCAAAGAAGAGATAGAGAACACTATGAAAAGCAAAGTGGATGGTTTCTAATTACATTAAATTGAATAGATTTTGCACAAACAAAACCAATACAACCAAGATTAGAAGGAAAATAGAAAACTGGAAACAATTTTTGTAGCCAGTGTTTCTGATAAAGTCCTCATTTCTCAAATACGGAGAGAACTGAGTCAAAGTTTTTAAACAATACAAGTCATTCTCCAATAAATAAATAGTCAAAGGCAGTTTTCAGATGAAGAAATTAAAGCTATCTATAATAATATGAAAAAATTCTCTGTCACTATTAATTAAAGAAATGCAAATTAAAACAATTTTGAGGTATCACCTCACACGTATCAGATTGGTTAATATGACAGAAAAAAGAAATGATAAATATTGGAGGGGATGAGGGAAACCTGGGACACTTAATGCATTGTTGGTAGAATGGTGAAGTGATCCAACCATTCTGGAGAGCAATTTGGAATTATGCCCAAAGGGCAATAAAATTTTGATTTTGATAAATTTGTAAATTTTGTAAAATTTGTATAATTTGATCCTGTGATACCTCTACTAGGTCTGTATCCCAAAGAGATAACCAAAAAGGGGAAAAGACCCATATATACAAGAATATTCATAGCAGCTCTTTTTGTGGTGGCAAAGGGGAATGACTGAACAAGATGTGGTATGTGAGTATAAGAAATGATGAATAGGGAGATTTCAGAAAAACCTGGAAGAATGAAATGAACTGATACTGAGTGAAATGAGCAGAACTAGGAGAACATTGTACAAGCAACAACAACATCGTGTAATGATCATCTATGATAGACTTTGCTCTTCGCAGTAATACAAGACCTATGATGAAAAATGCCACCCACATTCAGAGAAAGAACTATGTAATCTGAATGTAGTTCAAAGTGTACTATTTTCATTTTTGCATATTGTCATGGATTGTCATTGTGTGAATGATATTAGCAAAGGAATCAAGAGTAGAAGATAGTTTGTGATTGAACTGGTCAACTAGAGTCAAGATTTATGAGAGCAAAGTCAGACTCTGAAAAGGGTGATTAGGAGACCAAAAAAGGGGCAGGAGGTAGTGATGGAGGTGAAGATTAAGGCAGAAGAGAAAATTGGACAGGAAATTGTGATCAGAGAGGGGCATACTTGTAGATTATTAACAGGTGAAGCCCACCCCCTCAAAATAGAAAGGAGTCCAAGCTGGGTAGAAAGCAGAAAAGTTTTATAAGGAGGAAAATCAAATATAAGTGCTGAGACTCTCTATACAAGGTACAAAGCAGTCCACATTCCAGTAAAGATTTATGCTTGAAAACTACAAAGAGGAGATTCAGGGTTGAATGGACAACCCTTCTCAAAAACAGGTGAACATAGAAGCAGGATACCAAGCAGTTACAGCTGACCATAAGGCTGCTCTGGGCCAGTTGGGAGGGATGGCACAGCTTGGCAAGGTCATCCAGCAAACACCAGCAAAGTTATCTGGGAGTGAGCAAGGTTTTGACTCCCTGGAGGTTCCTGATTGACTCCTTTCAGCAAACAGGTTTCCTTTGTATCCTGGATAGCAGCCTGGTAAGGTAACTCAGAGAAAACAAACAATATCAGGGGTACTTTCAAAGGGAGATGGTAAGAGCATTTCAGTGTGTGTCTGAGTGGACCTGTACATCTTGAAAATTGAAGAGGCTGATTAACTGGGACGTCAGAATATTTGAGGACCATCAGTTTGTAATCTGAATTCCATGATCATAATGGCAGGACTGAGTTGCAGAGAGTCTATGAGACAAGTATTGAACTTCTTACAAAAGAATGGAGAGCAATCTTCAGGCTAGTAGTGGAGAATACTAAGTAGGTATGCTTAAGAGGCGGCATTTAGATTCCTGCTAGTGCACTAATACTCTGACATCACTTCATTAGCTTATTCTACATTCTGAGATTCAGTATATTTGACGAAGGGATGGCAGATGGAGGGCGGGGATGTCAGAATCAGAAGGGAATAATCACTTTTAAAAACAAAGAAAGATAAAAATGTTAATAAAATTTTGCTACCTCTTTGCCTCACAAACCCCTCATGTTATGTGCTTTGGAAGGTGCTCTGATAGCTGGTAACATGGGGAAATACAAATAATTTGTACTAGGGAAACAAAGATATAAGGAAAAAGACTAATGCAGAGCAAGAACTTTGGAAACCTGTGCCAAGTATTGGCTACCATCTTGTGTGGGCAAGATAGAGTCCTTGGCCTCTTTCCTTTCCTTTATTGTATTGATAGAAAGTCTAGTAGCCAGTGGTTTGAAAAATGATCTGCCTTAGAGGCTTTGTCTTAAGGGTAAAGTCTTTGGGCATATATCCATATATCCAGCTGGAAGCAGCTGGAAGGAATTGAACTTCCAGGGTTTTGCTTTGCTTGATGTTGGAGGCTGTTATGGGATTTGATAGAATTAAATGGATTGAGAAACATACACTGAGTACATTATTACCAGCTTTTATTTATTAATTTCTAATCATTGCTCATTGTATGATTAAAGAACCATATAAAACTATGCCTTTGTAAATAATCTTGAGTATAATGGAGATATAAAGAAGGGAAAGAGGATGGATACAGACTGAGGAAGATATGATTGGATAAGACACCAATTTCTAGACAAATGAGAGAAAAGTGGTACCTTGTGCAAATGGAAGGCATCAAGGGATCAGTGGCAGCTAGTTCTTGGAGTGTCTAAGAATGGCTCAAATTGTTGAGCTGATTTTGGGTGGTGTATCATGAGAGGTGAGGTAAGCGCTTGAGTGGTATCACCATACCCTGCTTCTAATTACTACATAGACAAATTAGACCATGCTGCTAGTACCTCTCAGGGTTAGATTTGGATGGGATGACCCCTGATAGAGGAGAGATTGCTGAGTGATGGTGTCAGCTACAAGCTCTAAAAGCAGTAGCAGGGATCAAGAAATATGCTAACTTCTTTGGTCCACATAGAGTATCAAGGGATTTGAGAGTAAGAACAACCTGCTGGAGAAGTTGGCCAGTGATGCAGTATCTTCCAGACAGTCAGATTCCCATGATTTCAAGAAGGTAAGAATGTAAAAATAAAGGACTGGGTATAAATGGTCCCATAGGGTACAATGGAAAGGGTGGAGTAGGTTGTAGTTGAATTGAGTTGGATGGCAACTAGAGAATCTGTAGAGGTCACTGGTCAAAGGGGCATTTGCAAGAAATATTTGGATTCTGAATCACTGGGAGTCAGAACAAGTGGCATAAATTTGCCATCCATAGCTAACAGTTGATTGGACCCTTATCCTCTAGGGTCTATTATTAGTTTGTCCAAATCATGTATGGTGAGACTTTTTGGCCTATGGTTCTATCTAGTCAAAGTCTCTGAGTGGGCCAAGTAAGTGACTGTCATCTTGGTTTGGTAGACCAGCTGAATCAAAACAGGAAAGATTCAAGTGAATTAGATAATCTGAACTAAAATTCTTTCTATTTAGCAAAGGGATTATATTTACAGAAAGCTATGTCCTCTGATTACTTCCTGAATAACAGTTTAACTTTTTAATTTCATTTTCATTTTAGCACTAAATGGGAAATTCCAGGAAACTGAAAATTTGGTTAAAAATTTAGCTAATGCATGAATTTCAACATTTCAGGACTTCTTTAACATTTTGCAAGAATACTTAGATGAGTGTTGTGTCTTATTGCTATCCTTGTGTAATACCAAGAAATGTCCTCTCTCTCTCTCTCTCTCTCTCTCTCTCTCTCTCTCTCTCTCTCTCTCTCTCTCTCTTTCTCTCATTCTAACGCGCACACACACACACACACACACACACACACACACACACACACACACACACCAGCCTTCTGGTATTTAATAATTCCTGAACACAACTTCCAAAGATATTTGAATTTTTCAACTCTGGTTAATTTCTTGGGCCAGTATTATCCTCTTTACAACAGAAAATCCTCTCTCTCTCTCTCTCTCTCTCTCTCTCTCTCTCTCTCTCTCTGTCTCTCTCTGTCTCTGTCTCTGTCTCTGTTTCTCTCTCTGTCTCTGTCTCTCTCTGTCTCTCTGTCTCCCTGTCTCTGTCTCTCTCTCTCTCTCTCTTAGAGGAAATTGGGAGTCAAATGACTTGCACAGGTTCACACAGCTAGTAAGTATCTGAATCTGGATTTGAATTTAGGTCTTCCTGATTCCAGGATTCTATTCACTGCAACACCCAGCTGCCCCATGGTCCCATCTTCCTTCCCCTCCTTCATTTATTTTTTATTATATAAATATTTTATTTGTTTTTCAATTTTATTTGTTTTTTCAATTACATATAATGGTAGTTTCTACCAATCTTTTTTTTGAGGCTTTGAATTTTACAGTTTTTCTCTTCCCTCCCTTCTTCCCCCCTCCCCCCCCAAAAGGCAATCTGATGTAGATTTTACATTTGCGTCATGATATGCATAGATAGAAATTGAATTTGTTGTGAGAGAAGAATTAGATCATGGTCCCATCTCTTAAGAAGTTTACAAGCTGGTTGGGTAGGCAAGATATACATATGAAGAGAGAAAAGAAAATATAGGGCAAGAGTCACAGACCTGAAACAAGTATGTGAGTAAAAATGGTCAGGTAGTCTGCAAGTATGAAAAGTTTCAGTTAAGTTACATTAGGAGAAGGAAAGAAAATCTAGGATGTGATTTTGCCTTGTTAAAAACAAGATCTAAAGTATTGCTGGAAAAGGAGTGGAAACATTATTTGAACTGAGTGTGGAAGGAGAAAATATTAATAAAAGTGAGGGATTACAAAGATCTTTAGGGTTTGCAAAACCTTTGATATATATTATCTCATTTTATCTTTTCAATAACCTTGGGAGGTAGATGCCATTATTATCCCTGTTTCACAGATGAGAACACTGAGGCAAACAGAGATGAAATGACTTGCCTAGGGTCACAGTTAGTATGCATCTGAGATCAGATTTGAACTTAGGTCTTCCTGAATCCAGGCTCTGTGCTCTCTATTCACTTTTCCACTTGGCCACCTAAAGATAAAACCCTGTGAAGATTTAAGAGGGAAAAAGTGAGAAGACTACAAAACTCCTGGGGGAGTACCCTCCTTGATCTTCCCAGTCAAGTGCATCTTCTTTTTTCTTTTTATTTATTCATTCATTCATTCATTCATTCATTCATTCGTTTGCTCATTTATTTATTTATTTATTATTTATAATTTTACATTTCCCCCCTAATCTCGCTTTCCTCCCCTCCACCCTCTTCAGAAG